>NC_051392.1:34715712-34720712 GCF_015228065.2 Penaeus monodon
CACGGGCAAAAAGTCTAGGGGCTGGACGGGCAAAAAGTCTAGGGGCTGGACGGGCAAAAAGTCTAGGGGCTGGACGGGCAAAAAGTCTAGGGGCTGGACGGGCAAGAAGTCTAGGGGCTGGACGGGGAAAAGGTCTAGGGGCTGGACGGGCAAAAAGTCTAGGGGCTGGACGGGCAAAAAGTCTAGTTGCTGTACGGGCAGAATCTGTTCCTGAAGAAAGTCTGGTCTTAGACAAGTCTAGTCCTGCTCGGTCAAAATAAAGAGAAAAAAAGTCTTAAACCGGTATAAAATCCCATGTTCTTACCACAGATAGCGTCTCAGTCAAGGAGACAGGCAGTCCTTTGGTCAACTTTACGCCCATTTCTCTAACTCTGATGTATCTCTAAGTTCTATGGTTTTCTATTGTCGTCATTCCTTTTGTTCCACACATTCTATTTATTTGTTACCCCTCATTCTATCCCTCTATTTGTTCCTCTTCTTACTCTTACCAACTCTTTCTGGTCTTGTCTATTATTCTTTTTTGTTCTTTTCTTTCCACTGTGTTCTATCCTTCTCTTTTGTTCCGCTCTATTTGGGGATTACTATATAATAACTTTGCTCTTTTCCCTGTTCTCTTTCTTCTGTCTGGTTTCTCTTCCTCTTCTCCCTTTTCTCTATCTCTCTCTCTCTGTCTTTCTCCCTGCTTCTCTCTCTCTCTTCTCTCTTTCTATCTCTCTCTCGCTCTCTTTCTCCTGCTTCTCTCTCTCTCTCTCTCTCTCTCTCTCCCTGCCTCTCTCTCTATCTCTCTCCTTTATTCTTTCTCTCTGCGTTATCCCCGAAACTTAAAATTATTGACCAATACATTCGATACTGAATATTAACAAAGTGACATCAATGATTACAAATGACAAATAGTGACAAAAATAAAATAACAAACACAAAAAAATAGATAACAACTAAATACGGAAAGTAACAAACACATACCTTTAAAAAATCAAATAGATAAACAGATAAGAAATGACAGGAAATAAAACATATCATTTCGTTACACTTTCTTATCTTTCTCCAGTGACCTCGTCTGACCTGAAACAAATTTCTTAGATAACATATCAGGATTAAATTTCTTCTTACGTCGAGGCAAAGCCGGTGTGGGACAGTTCAGTTGAAGTTCATTTGTTTCTTGGTTTTGTTATTAGTTTTCTTCTCTCTCTCTCTCTCTCTCTCTCTCTCTGTATATATATATATATATATATATATATATATATATATATATATATATATATATATAAAAAAACACAGACTTTAATATTCTATCCTCTCATTCCTCCCGCCTAGACCTCATGATCTCGGAATCGTTGTTGATCCGAAAGATGAAACCAGAGCTCAACAACAACACTACCGCAACCACCCTGTTCACTATTTAGCATTGTCCATTCCCCTGACTATCATCCATGTTGGTTAGTTTTTTTCATATCTTTTTCCAGTGTTTTTCGTTTTTTTTTCGTCCATTGGTGAAAACACCTATATCTTATTATCTACCTCTGGTCCCCAACCTGGATTACTGTATGGCCTCCCAAAAGTACGCAAACATAATATTCCACTTGGACCCATTATTTCATCTATTAGCACCTTCAATTATAATACTGCTAAATTTCTGGTTCCCATCTTGTCTCCTTTAACTACCACAGACTTTGATAATTCCACAGACTTTGCTAATGAAATCACATCCCTAGACCCCAAACAACCCGTCAATATGGCAAGTTTTGACGTGGAATCGCTGTTCACCAATGTCCCCCTTCTAGAAACCACTGATATTATAACTAACAACATACTTTCCACCCATCTTGACAACTTTGGTTTAACAAAAGTAAGTTTAAAAAAAATACTCACTATTTCAGCCCACCACTCTGTATTTTCATATGGCAATTATCTATACACCCAAACAGACGGGGTAGCAATGGGCTCCCCACTTGACCCTTCATATGCCAATGCTTTTCTTTGTCACCACGAACTAAACTGGCTCAAACAATGCCCACTTGAATTTAGACCTATTTACTACCGTCGGTATATTGATGACACATTCGTATTTTTTAAAGACCCCTCACATGTAAATTTATTCTTAAATTATCTTAACTCTAAACACCCAAGTATTAAATTTACCTGTGAAATGCAACAGAATAACCAACTACCCTTTTTAGACACCTGTGTTACCAATGATAATGGCCGCTTCCATACCAGCATTTACCGTAAACCAACCTTTACTGGCCTCGGCCTTCATTTTCTCAGCAATATCCAATATGTAAAATCCACAGCTTAAAAACACTCATCACTAGAGCCTACAATCTATGTAGCAATTGGTCCACTTTTCATGATGAAATGAATTTTCTAAAGAACTTCTTTGTAAATAATGGGTACCCATTGTATCTATTTGATAAAATAGCTGGACGAGCAAAAAGTCTAGGGGCTGGACGGGTAGAAAGTCTAGGGGCTGGACGGGCAAAAAGTCTAGGGGCTGGACGGGCAAAAAGTCTAGGGGCTGGACGGGCAAAAAGTCTAGGGGCTGGACGGGCAAAAAGTCTAGGGGCTGGACGGGCAAAAAGTCTAGGTGCTGGACGGGCAAAAAGTCTAGGGGCTGGACGGGAAGAAAGTCTAGGGGCTGGACGGGCAAAAAGTCTAGGGGCTGGACGAGCAAAAAAAGTCTAGGGGCTGGACGGGCAAAAAGTCTAGGGGCTGGACGGGCAAAAAGTCTAGGGGCTGGACGGGCAAAAAGTCTAGGGGCTGGACGGGCAAAAAGTCTAGGGGCTGGACAGGCAAGAAGTCTAGGGGCTGGACGGGCAAGAAGTCTAGTGGCTGGACGAGCAAAAAGTCTAGGGGCTGGACGAGCAAAAAGTCTAGGGGCTGGACGGGCAAAAAGTCTAGGGGCTAGGTTAGGTTAGGACGGGCAAAAAGTCTAGGGGCTGGACGGGTAGAAAGTCTAGTTGCTGGACGGGCAAAAAGTCTAGGGGCTGGACGGACAAGAAGTCTAGGGGCTGGACGGGCAAAAAGTTTAGGGGCTGGACGGGGAAAAAGTCTAGGTGCTGGACGGGCAAGAAGTCTAGGTGCTGGACGGGCAAAAAGTCTAGGGGCTGGACGGGCAAAAAGTCTAGGGGCTGGACGAGCAAAAAGTCTAGGGGCTGGACGAGCAAGAAGTCTAGGGGCTGGACGGGTAGAAAGTCTAGGTGCTGGACGAGCAAAAAGTCTAGGGGCTGGACGAGCAAAAAGTCTAGGGGCTGGACGGGCAAAAAGTCTAGTTGCTGGACGGGCAGAAAGTCTAGGGGCTGGACGGGCAAGAAGTCTAGGTGCTGGACGGGTAGAAAGTCTAGGGGCTGGACGGGCAAAAAGTCTAGGTGCTGGACGGGTAGAAAGTCTAGTTGCTGGACGGGCAAGAAGTCTAGGGGCTGGACGGGCAAAAAGTCTAGGTGGCTGGACGGGCAAGAAGTCTAGTTGCTGGCCGGGCAGAATCTGTTCCTGAAGAAAGTCTGGTCTTAGACAAGTCTAGTCCTGCTCGGTCAAAAATAAAGAGAGAAAAAAAAGTCTTAAACCGGTATAAAATCCCGTCTCGCCCAGGTAAAAAAAAAGTCTCAAATGGGCAGCAAGTCTTGGGGTCATCCCGCCCACTTCTTTAACCTGACATGACCTGAGGGCGTCTAGGTCAGTCAAGGAGACAGGTCAGTTCCTTTGTCTCACACATTTATTTTACGTTAACGTCATTTTCTCTATCTCTTATTTTTTTATCTCTAAGATTTCTTGGTTTTCTATTTTCGTTTCTTATTCCTTTTTGGTTTCCCTTCCATTCTATCCCTCTATTTTGGTTCCCTCTATTTTATCCCTCTATTTGGTTCCCTCTTCCTTCCTTCTATTCCCATACCTCTTTCTCGGTCTCTGTCTTTCATTCCTTTTTTGGTTTCTCTTCCTCTTCTTCCGCTGTATCTCTATCTTTCTCTTTCTTCTTCTCGCTCTATTTGGGGATTACTATATAAATGAACTTTGCTCTGTTTCCCTGCTTCTCTTTCTCTCTCTTTCTCTGTCTCTTTCTGTCTGTCTGTCTCTCTTTCTTTCTATCTCTCTCTCGCTCTCTGTCTTCCTGCTTCTCTCTCTCTCTCCCCCCCCTCCTCTCTCTCTCTCTTCCTCTCTCTCCCCCCCCTCCTCTCTCTCTCTCTCTCTCTCTCTCTCTCTCTCTCTCTCCCTCCCTCTCTCTCTCTCTATCTCTCTCCTTTATTCTTTCTCTCTGCGTTATCCCCGAAACTTAAAATTATTGACCAATACATTCGATACTGAATATTAACAAAGTGACATCAATGATTACAAATAGTGACAAAAATAAAATAACAAACACAAAAAATAGATAGCAACTAAATACGGAAAGTAACAAACACATACCTTTAAAAATCAAATAAATAAACAGATAAGAAATGATAGGAAATAAAACATACCATTTCGTCACACTTTCTTATCTTTCTCCAGTGACCTCGTCTGACCTGAAACAAATTTCTTAGATAACATATCAGGATTAAATTTCTTCTTACGTCGAGGCAAAGCCGGTGTGGGACAGTTCAGTTGAAGTTCATTTGTTTCTTGGTTTTGTTATTAGTTTTCTTCTCTCTCTCTCTCTCTCTCTCTCTCTCTCTCTCTCTCTCTCTCTCTCTCTCTCTATATATATATATATATATATATATATATATATATATATATATATAAATAAATACAGACTAATATTCTATCCTCTCATTCCTCATGATCTCAGAATCGTTGTTGATCCGAAAGATGAAACCAGAGCTTAACAATAACACTACCGCAACCACCCTGTTCACTATTTAGCATTGTCCATTCCCCTGACTATCATCCATGTTGGTTAGTTTTTTCATATCTTTTTTCCAGTGTTTTTCGTTTTTTTTTCGTCCATTGGTGAAAACACCTATATCTTATTATCTACCTCTGGTCCCCAACCTGGATTACTGTATGGCCTCCCAAAAGTACACAAA
>NC_051392.1:34723212-34725712 GCF_015228065.2 Penaeus monodon
ATTATCATTAATCTGATTGATTTGAACTGATTAAGAGATTGCAGGACATAAAAAAAAACGGTGTGCATGATTGCATATTCTGTCTTTTATTATTTATAAGGGGGGTGGGGGTGGATTTATATTTGTGCATATGCAGTTTCAGTAAGGAAAATATTATTATTGTTGTTGTTGCTGTTTTTGATGTTGTTATTATCATCATCATTGCTATTATTTGCATCATCAGCGTCATTATTATTATTGTTGTGATTATCGTTATTATTGTCATTATTGTTATTATTATCATTATGATGATTATTTTTGCTGTTATCATTATTGTCATCGTTATTATTATCATTATTGTTGTTATTATTAGCATTGTCATTATTACTATCATCATTATCATTATTATCATCTTTATTATAATCACTATTATCATTATTACTATCATTATCATTACTATAAATATTATTGTTAGTAATAACGTCATTATTATCAGTTTAATCATTATCATTATTACTATTATCATTATAACAATCAACATGATAAATATTATTATCATCGCAATTATCAGAATCATTATAATTTTTATCATTACAGTTATTATTATTATTATTTTTTTTTATTATTATTATTATTAATATTATAATAACAATTATTATTATCATAATTGTTATTGCTATAACCATTACTATTCTCATTACTAATGTTATTATTATTTATTTGTGATTATTATTATGATTAATATTATTGTCATTATTATTATTATTATTATTTTTATCATAATCATCATCATCATCATTAACAACATTTTCACTATTCTTATTATTACTATTATTATCACTATCATCATCGTTATTATCATTACTATTACTATCATTATCATAATCATAATTATTATTATTATCACTATTGTCGTTTTTATTATTAATGATGATAATGGTTATTACATTATTATATGATTATTTATATCATTAATTATATTACTTTACTCTTATCATTATTACTATGGCTACTGTTGATATAATCCTCATTATTATAATAATTGCTATTATCATTATCATTATATCATATCTATCTATCTTACTGTCCGTCCACGTATTTACATATATTACACACGTTTCAAAATTATATTTTTATAAATACAGAGAGAAACTTCGATCTGAACGTTCAATACTAATTAATGAACACTGACCATAAAAAATAGACTATTATTTAAATCATTATCAATGATTCCTTTTTGGATGTGTCTATTTGCATAATTTGAATGTATAAGCTCTTTCGCCCTATTAAATGTAAAATCGATGTTTGTATCATTAGTAATTTCGTACATAAACATTCATTTTGAAACAGAGTAACAACGTCATTTGAAATGATTCCAAATATCATGTATTTTAATGCAATTATTGAATTTCCGCTTTGTTTATGCATTAAACTTTTTGACTTTTTTTTTTTTACTGGTGTATCGACATTTCTATTTTGTATATATAATTAAAAATCAGTATTGGTGATATGTGTAGTACATAAAATATAAGATATAAGAGAGGGTTATTATTTTAAAATCTTTTTAAAGGATGAAAAAAAGAATAAGAAAAAAGAAAGAGGAAAAAAGAAAAAAGAAAGAAAAATGAAAGAAAGAAAAAAGAAAGAAAAAGAAAATGGAAAAGAAAGAAAGAAAGGAAAAAAAAAAATATATATATAAAATATATATATATAAAACACCAAACGAGTTATCTAAAAGCAAAGCCGAAAAACTGAATAATACAGACAGACACTGGCTGACAGGTGCGGTTTTATCTTTTAGAATTTTCTTCTAAAATTCTTTCTTCATCTTTTTTTTCGAGAAAGAAAGAAAGAAAAAAAAAAGACAAATAAAACCTTTGAAGAATGGAAGAGAGAGAAAGAAAGAAAACGGAGATAACATTATGTGGCAGTTTAGCGTAAACTATGATGAAATAATTTTTATCTTGTTTTTAGTTACAAGAAACAACAGCTTCGTCATGTCGAAAATCATGATTTATTTAATCGGTAAAGTTATATCTTGGACAATAATACACTATTCTAGAGTAATGAAATGCATGGGAAATGTAATATATATAAAATATACCTGGTATATGTCCAGCATACCATGATTGTTTCATTACTATATTGTGTATAGTACATACACACACACACACACACACACACACACACACACACACACACACACACACACACACACACACACACACACACACACACACACACACACACACAAGGAGAGAGAGAGAGAGAGAGAGAGAGAGAGAGAGAGAGAGAGAGAGAGAGAGAGAGAGAGAGAGAGAGAGAGAGAGAGAGAGAGAGAGAGAGAGGAGCTTCTATGTCCTTTCGTATTGTACTGTGGATTAAACCTCTCTCTCCCTCCTCATCTTCTGTAACGAACCCTTTCCTTTATGTCAGCTTCAGTCAGGAAGATCTGCCTGTTAATCGCTCCTGACAGAGATTCACGTGCCCTGTCCAGCCACGTACCCTTTGTACACTTAAG
>NC_051392.1:34748212-34750712 GCF_015228065.2 Penaeus monodon
TTAAACACCCTGTTTTATTTCGAGCCTGTGTGCTTAATAGGCCTAAAAATCTATTATTCTCTTTTATCAAATATATGTTAGATATCTTTTGTCTATTTCTTGTCTATTAAATATCTATCAAATACTTAATTTTATGTTTTCTTTGACCCTGTCTGCTAAAAAGCTATCCAATATACATTAAATATGGATTAAATATCTATTAAATACATTTTCTTTGACCATATTATCTATTAGATAGCTACTCAATATCTATTATATATCCATTAAACATCCTGCTTTTATGCCTTCTTTGACAGTCTGCTAATTAGATATATCTAAATTTCTACTAAATGTCTATTATACATCTATCAAACATCGTGCGTTTTGCTGTCTTAAATGTTAAATAGATGAAAGATATAAAAACAATATATAATCAAACAGATATATCTAAACATCCATTTACATACCTAAATAGATATATACGCATATAACTTGTTTATATAGATACACAAAGTACGGATGCCAAAGATGCTTAACACTCTTTAGCAATGTTATTTGTTATTATTTTTATCGTTATAATAAAAATAACGTAGTAGTAGATTATTATTACTATTATTATCACTGTTGCTTTCATTCATATTCGTATAATTTTATCATTATCGTTGTTGTTATTATTCTTACTATGATACCCATTATCATTGTCATTATCGTTATCATTATCATTATTATTATATTATCATAATAATAATGATAATAATAATAATAATAATAATAGTAATAATAATAATAATAATAATAATAATAATAATGATAATAATAATAATTATTATTATCATTATCATTATTATCATTATTATTATTATTATTATTATTATTATTATTATTAATAATATCATCATCATCATCATCGTAGTCGTCGTCGTCGTCATCATCATCATCATCATCATCATCAACACAATTCATCATTGTCGTCATCATGATTATCAAAACACACACACACACACACACACACACATACACACACACGCGCGTACACGACTCCCCCCCCCCCTCCCCCACAAACACACACATACACATGAACCCCCCCCCCTCCCACATACACAGGCACCCCCTCCCCCCCACACACAGAGGAAAGGCAAACAGTTGCACGACAGTTTCTGCAGCATTGTCCTTGCAACCATAAGGTATTTCCAGCCACCATTACATTTGTTAGCAAGTAAGGCAATTCTGCTGATTGTTTTTAATTCTAATTAAGATTATTAGATATCAAAAAGATTTATTGCATTTCCTGCTGATCAACATAGGACGTCATTGTTTAGAATATTATTTTCTAACATTTTTTTTGTGAGTTTATTTTTATATTTATGTGTTTATGTATTTTCTAATTATTGTTGTTATAATACTAGTAATGGTTATGATAATGATAATTATACTCATAATATTGATAATGGTAATGCTAATGATGAAAATAATAATAATAGTAATGATAATGATACTACTACTACTACAACTGATAATAATAATAATAATAATAATAATAATAATGATAATAAAGATGATGATGATAAATAATAATAATAATAATAATAATAATAATAATAATAATAATAATGATTATTGCTATTATCATCAATGTTGCTATTATTATTATCATTATTGGTATCATCATTATCATCCTCATCACTATCACCAGCACATCATGTTTATCATCATAATCATGATCATCATTATCCTTATCTTCATCATCCTCACCTTCATCCTCATCTTCATCATTACCATCCTTCTCCTCCTCCTCCTCCTCCTCCTCCTCCTCCTCCTCATCATCATCATCATCATCATCATCATCATCATCATCGTCATCGTCATCGTCATCGTCATCGTCATCATCATCTCATCATCATCATTATCATTATCATTATCATTATCATTATCATTATCATTATCATCATCATCATCATCATCATCATCATCATCATCATCATCATCATCATCATTATCATTATCATTATCATCATCATCATCCTATATATAACAAATAAAGTTTCTATATATTGTCCCATTCCGAGCAGTGGAAATAACGAATGAATTAGTGAATTCTTGATAGAATATATTGGGAACAATAACTGGTAATTGTTTCAATACCAAACGCATTGGTACTATACACAGTGTTGTGTTTAATGAATGACATTGTATGAATATTTGTTCATACAAGAAAGAAGCTCTCTATTTCTGTGATTTTAAGAACTTAAGTAATTATAATAACGAAATATAATAATAATAACAACAACAACAACAACAACAACAACAACAATAACAATAACAATAACAATAACAATAACAATAACAATAACAATAACAATAACAATAACAATAACAATAACAATAACAACAACAACAACAGTAACAACAATAATAATAACGAAAGTTTCGAAACTGATTATACACTAAAATGAACGTAAATATTCCATTAACCATCTATTTCATATGCTAAATAAAAATGTAATAATGTAAATCGATGTCT
>NC_051392.1:34760712-34768212 GCF_015228065.2 Penaeus monodon
ATAGTAAGGTTAGTGATAATGATTATATCGTTATAATTTTTATCATTATTATTTTCCCTAACATTACTGGCATATATTGAATATTCCATCTCTTACAGTGTTAAGCCCCTAAATTCTCTTATTAAAACACAGGGTAATATACTTACTACAGTTAATGAACCCAATATATAGTCCAATACTCTATCCGTTTTCTGTTCACATATTCATGTTCAATAAATGGCCACGTTTATTACAATAGAACATTATTTAAGGACGAGAAAAGGGAGAGATGGAAAGAGTTTTGCATTAAGCCCGTTTCCCACTTAATCTCAGACTCGTCATGAACGAAGGTTTCATTTCCCTAATAATATTTTGCTTCCGTTTCCCCTCACCTCTAGGTCCTTACACGTTTAAAATTTCATTTGTTGTTGTTATAATAATAATAATAATAATAATAATAATAATAATAATAATAATAATAATAATAATAATCATCATCATCATCATCATCATCATCATCATCATTATTATTATTATTATTAATATTAATATTAATATTGTCATTATCAGATTAGTTATTATTGAGTAAGACGTTATGTATTGCTGTTTGATTTTTCTTCTTTTTTTTTATTAACAAATACGTACGTAATCATCCTAATCATTATATCTATTTGCTTGATGCTGATATTATTATTTTTATACATACCTGCATTTGTATTTGTCCTGCTTTTACTTTAATTAAAATGTTCTAATCCTCATCCCCAAAAATCAGACTTCAACAGGAGGGCAACGAAACAAAGAAGAATCCAAAGGTTAACTAAAATATCGACATGCACAAAAAAACAACAACAATGTTATAAAATTCAGTTTTTTAACGACTTTTTCTTCTTTCGATAATGGTAATTAGTTGGAGTGAAGAGTAACGATACATATAAAACGAGAAGCATTTGCATATTTCGGTACCTTGCAAGCACAAGTGAGACACGTACTTAACATTCAGCTTTTCACACACTGATTTGTTATGGACACAGCCGTACAGTAAATAATATAGGTTTAAGGTTCCTATTTTCTTTCAACTCCTAGTGTGTGTGTGTGTGTGTGTGTGTGTGTGTGTGTGTGTGTGTGTGTGTGTGTGTGTGTGTGTGTGGTAATCCTTTATTTTTGGGACCATTTGGATTCATGTTTGTTATTTATAATTTCCATGCCACATTTTTGCTGAAACGTTCTTTTCTTGATAGTTTATAAAAAAATGTAAGGAAAGCAATTACATTTCGAAAAAGTCTACGGAATATTGAATTCATATTTAACAACAGAGTGCTCTCCAGGCTCTGAACACTCTAGACAAAGGTGCAGGAAATATTGCAAATGACATCAGGATAAACGTGCATCGTGCAAAAGAACGAGGCCATGATATACGTTTTGTGTGGATTCCATCGCATGTTGGAATCCCTTGGCATGATCATGCTGATCGCGTAGGATAGTTACCATGTGACAAGCAATGAGGTCATGACGGAGTTGATTAACTCTAAGCGGCCTGAAAGCTATAGCCAAAAGCACTATGACCGGTTTACGCAAAATTCATTCATCTGTAGTTTATATAAAACAAGAACAAGACAGTGTGATATTGTGGCCGCAAGAATCAGGCTTGGCTATAGATTGTACTGGTAGGGCAGTACAGTTTGTAATGTCGAAGAAACTAAGTGTAAGCTGTGCAATGAAGAATATAAGCGAACACTTGTACATTATATCTCAGAGTGCCATGTGTTACAGCCTTTCAGACTAGTATGAGGTACGGAAAACTATGTGACCATTTCATATCATCTTATGTCTTAGAAGATATACTTATGTTGTATCCTAAATTTGAAATGTAGTATCACATAACCGCATATCAAATGTAGCAATGCCTTCCCACGCCTAATATCTTTACTATATCTTTATTATGATGAAACGATGATGCGATACATATACAGATGAAAAACAGAGAAAAAGAGGTTTACGCACACAATTATAAATTATGGATATCGTTATTCATAAAGAGTTCCCTCGTTAAAATTCCCTCACCCTTTCCCTTCCCCTCACTCTTCAGTATTCAAATTCTTACGAGGAAATAGACCCAGATCTGCAACACGGGGAATGTTGATTAGGAATAATTAGCCCTCTTAATGAGGTGCCATTCCCTCGGTGTCGGTAATTAGTAGCCATTTGGTTAGATGATAAGCAGGGTTTAACACTTTATTTCTTTAGGAATAGAATAGTTATTTTTTTCTTATTTATTTATTTTTTTTTCTCTCTCTTTGATGAATTTTATCCTTCGTAATGATAGGTGAGTTAATATTGCAATTGCAAAAATATTTATATCATCAATATTGTTGATGGTGATAATAAGTAGTGATATGATTGATAAGAATGATAATAATAATGGTAATGACCATTATTATTGCTGTTGTAATTATTTTATATGATATAATAATAATAATAATAATGATGATAATAATAATAATTATTATTATAAAGAGAGAGAAAGAGGGAGGGGGAGGAAGAGAGGAAGAGAGAGAGAGAGAAAGGGAGGAAGGGAGGGAAGGGGAAGGGAGAGTGGGAGAGGGCAAGAGAGAGAAAGAAAAGGGGAGGGGGAGGAGAGAGAGGAGAAGAGAAAAGAGAAGAGAGAAGAGAAAGAGAAGAGAGAAGAAAGAGAAAGAGAAA
Source organism: Penaeus monodon (assembly GCF_015228065.2). Taxonomy (NCBI): domain Eukaryota; kingdom Metazoa; phylum Arthropoda; class Malacostraca; order Decapoda; family Penaeidae; genus Penaeus; species Penaeus monodon. Next base: position 34,763,392 of record NC_051392.1, read on the forward strand.
GAGAAGAGAAGGGAAGGAGGAAGAGAGAGAGAAGATTAAGAGAGAGCAAGAGAAGAGAAAGAGAAAGAGAAAGAGAAAGAGAAAGAGAAAGAGAAAGAGAAAGAGAAGAGAAGAGAGATGGGAAAGAGAAGAAAAGAAAGAGAAGAGAAAGAGAGAGAGAGAGAGAGAAAGAGGGAGAGAGAATTATAGTAGAAATCCCCATTCTCCTCAAATGAAATTGCAGATCAATTGGAAACCACTCAAAGCTTTTCATTACTTTACTAAAAGGGTTTACATCGAACAAGATAAAATTTGGCAGTAGAAGCCTCAGTTTAGAGTAATAAAACTCTTTATCAATCTCGTTTGAACTCATCATTTTTTTTTTGAATCAGGGAACAATCACCGTGATTGACCAAGCTCCCCTCCCCCCCCCCCCGCCCATCGGCCGGAGAGCAGAGTCAATCAGGAGAGAGTTTTTTGCGGCGGTAACGCGTTACTTGCAGGCAAAACTGCCAATCAGCGTGATGGGGCGGGAGGCGTTCGGATGTTGCAAGCGCAATGAGGCAGAAGCAGTCTTGCAGTCGCTCGCGTCTCTTCTCTCGGGAAGAAGATTTCGGCTGCTTTTTGGATTTTTCTTTTCAGTTCTTCTTATCACTATCTTTTAAGATTTGGATTTACTATATTAGCATGTGGCTTTTGGTCGAAATGAAAGAGGATTCACTATCGTGTACACTAATACATAACACACGTACACCCACGCATGTATGTATGTCTGCACCACCTACATACAACTTTCATAGTGACACAGATGCCAGTGAAGTAACGTTTCCGTTCTTTGCCGGAATAGCAAACGTTTGTATTCGAGACTTCGCTTGGTCTTTGCCACGCAGAAGGACGCAGAAAACGATGAAATTCGCTTCAGCAGAAATGAAGTGTTAAGAGCGCCGGTCGCCCGGCCAAATGGCTACTAATTACCGACACCGAGGGAAATGGCACCTCATTATGAGAACTAATTATTCCTCATCGGCTTCCCCTGTCTGGCTGACACGGAGCTCTTCCTTGCAAGGGATTTCTGCAATTAGGGATCCGGGAGCAGGCGAGGGCGATGAGGAGGAACCTCATGGGAGAAAGAATCAGCTGTTGATGACGAGATTCAGAATGATTATTGCAACCTTTCGTTCTTTTCTTTTCTCTTCGTCACATATTGTCTCTTTAATAAACATTTGAGGATGCTTGTTGAGTAAGAGATAAAGGAAATATGAATACACTTAAAGACATCCAACGTACTCATACTGCATTTGCAACATCCTTCACGGCCACGAGGTAAATTACCAGAGTGAGTATATTGCATAAAGATCTCGTTGGCATTTTTTTATTTATTCAATATTTCATTTATTTATCTATGATATATATATTTTTTTTCGCTTGTGTTGCCTACATTCACAGTTTAGTGCTTCCTCATGTTATGCAATAAATTATTAATAATATTACTGCTACAACTACTAGTAACAATAATAATAAGAGTAAAAGTGAAAACACTAATGATGATAATAATATGGAAGGCACTCACATTAAGAAAATCTATAGTAATGATAATGTTGATAATGGTAATATTATTAACTGATTGTAAAGGTATAGTCATAATATTGTTAGTTTATATATTACGGATAAATGAATACAAAATACTAACACCATATATATAGATCAAGATATCATTTTGATTTTGAGACTTTCCAAAAGAAAATAACGAACTATAACTGACCAAAGTTAGTTTTCTAAGCAAGTTGTTGCAATTTGGGTTCAAAGGTTCATTTGGTATAAGTTCGAACCTGTAATCCATTTTCTCGAAACACAGAACCAATTGCAAAATAATTTCGCGACCGAAACACCCAAGGCAAAGCTGCTCATCAATGAAATGGCGGCGGGACACACTCTAGGTTGCAAGGACAATGTTGCAGCTTCGGCTGTGCAACCTCTTGATTTACCCTCTCTTATTTATTCATTTTTCCATTCCTTATCATCATCGCTTATTATCATTATTATCATTATCACCGCTTATCTAGCTATTTTGCTAAGTATACGATTATATTTTGACTGCATATATCCCAGAGTATAGGCCGCGGTGGCCGAGTGGTTAGAGCGTCGGACTCAAGACTGTCACGACGGCAATCTGAGTTCGAGGGTTCGAGTCACCGGCTGTCGCGTTGTTCCCTTGGGCAAGGAACTTCACTTCGATTGCCTACCTAGCCACTGGGTGGGCAAGACCGCTCAAGTCAGTGCTGGTCCCAAGCCCGGATAAAATAGAGAGAATGATTACCTAAAAGGTAACACCGGCACTCTCCGTGGAAAGGAACTGGGGACCCTGCCACGTACTCACTCCAAGAGCATCACAACATGAAAAATACAATTAAAATATCATGCTGTGACCACGGCCGCTCAAACATGAGCCTGTACTGTTGAAAAAAAAAAAATCCCTGAGTAGGATATTTGTGTAAATGTAAGTAATTTCATCTATAAAATTTCATTCTCTTTAGTATCGCCAATATACATACATATAAAAAGGTGCATAATGTACCTTATATTCGTTATATATATATATATATATATATATATATATATATATATATATATATATATATATATTTTTTTTTTTTTTTTTTTTTTTTTTTTTTTTTTTTTTTTTTGTTTTTATATGTATTTATAATATTTTCTTCTTCTTCTTCTTCTCTGTTTCTTTCTTTCATTCTTTTTTCTTTCTTTTTTCTCTCTTTCTTTCTTTTCTTTTTTTTTTTTTTTTGCTTGCAGTCGCAAAATTCCTCAAAGGCAAGGTGAGAGAATCAAGGACAGTATAAGCTAAAAACGATATGTATATATATGTATATGTATTTTTTTTCTTTCTCTCTTTCTCTCTTTCTCCCTTTTTTCTTTCTTTCTCCCTCTTTTCTTTCTTTCTTTCTTTCCTTTTCGTTCTTTTTCTTTCTTTCATTTTTTTTTCTTTAAATTCAAGTCTTTTGATAATTACTGAGGGATATTTTGCTATATTTCATTACAACAATGATAACGACGATGATGATGATGATTACAAAACAACCAACCAAAAAATGATAAAGTTAACAAAGTTATTAAGTTATTAATAACACTACTCTTGTCTTAGCAAGAGTTCTTCATCTTTTAACGGTAGGTTCATGTTTGAGCCGCCGTGGTCACAGCATGATACTTAATTGTAGTTTTCATGTTGTGATGCTCTTGGAGTGAGTACGTGGTAGGGTCGCCAGTTCCTTTCCACGGAGAGTGCCGGTGTTACCTTTTTTAGGTAATCATTCTCTCTATTTTATCCGGGCTTGGGACCAGCAAGAGTAGTGTTATTAATAATATAAATACAACCACTGATATTAATCATAATCACATTGATAAAGCAATAAAGAGAATTATTCAGGATCTCTATAGTCACGATTTTACTTCAAATAATAAATAATACATCATGTCATGTATATAGATTAAAGACAATTGATGATTTTCTGGTATGACGGCTGGAAAAAAAGATTATGTAATTATTTTATTTTAGTGGTAGTACGGGTGATAGTAATAAATACCACATAGCAATAAGTGGTAGATGATAAATTGTTATAAGGGAAAGGTAGAGTGTGAATGAGGGTGCGAGCCTTCCTTCCTCAAGCACTGTGGAACAGGATCAAGCAAACAGGTATTTCCGAAAGTTATTTGGGGTAATATGGTCTGTGTTAATCTGAAATTAACTCTTAAAAAAAGAATGAATCAGAGAATAATCAGAGAACAATCACCCCCCCCCCCCACCACCACCACCGTCATTACCACCACCGCCATTACCACCACCACCACCACCACCACAACCACCATCAACACCACCACACCACCATCAACACCACCTCCACCACCACCACCATCACACCACCACCACCACACCTCCACCACCACCACAACACACACACACCACCACCATCAACACACACACACACCACCACCTACCACCACCACCACCACCACCACCACACCACCACCACACATCTCCACCAACACCACCCACCATCACCCAACTCCACCACCACCACCGCCACCACCACAACACCACCACCATCACCACCACCACCATCTCCACCGTCACCACCACCACAACAACCACCACCATCTCCACCACCACCACCATCACCATCACCGCCACCACCACCACCCCCATCGGCCGGAGAGCAGAGCCAATCAGGAGAGAGTTTGGCGGCGGTAACGCGTTACTTGCAGGCGAAAGCGCCAATCAGCGTGATGGGGCGGGAAGCGTCCGGATGTTGCAAGTGCAGTGAGGCAGAAGCAATCTTGCAGTCGCTCGCGTTTTCTCTCTGGGGAAAGAGACTGAATTTTTTATTCTGATTTAATATTGGCGCGTGGTTGTTGTGCGGGAGGGAGAATTTATTGTTCGGTGGTGTGAGTTACACGTAACATATAAATAGATAAATAAATAGATAAATACATACATACATATATACATACACACACACACACACACACACACACACACCACACACAACACACACATTAACACATATATATATATATATATATATATATATATATATATATATATATATATATATATATATATATATATATATATATATATATATATGAGTTAAGAGCGCCTATCGTCCGGCCAGGGTGAAAGTTGATGTGTGTGTGCGTGTTTTCGTGCGCATGTGTATATATGTGTATAAGTGTACGTGCTTATGTTCTCTACCTTCATCAAAATCCATGAAAGAGTTCGATCAAAACAAAACTCTAAGGGAAAACCGCCCTTTTTGAGAGAAATGAAGTGTT
>NC_051392.1:34773212-34775712 GCF_015228065.2 Penaeus monodon
TGTGTGTTTGGGGGGTTTTTGTGTGGTGGTTGTGTGGGGTGTGTGTGTTTTTGTGGGGTGTGTGTGTGTGTGGGTTTGTGGGGCGCCGTTGTGCCCTTTTTCTCTTTCCTTCTCTTTTTCCTCCTCCCTCCGTCTCTTCCTCTCTTCTCTCTCCTCTCTTCTCTCTCTCTCTCTCTTCCCCCCTCTCTCTCTCTCTCGTCCTCTTCCTCTCCCTCCTCTCTCTTTTTGTTGTGGTTTTTTTGTGGTGTGTGTGGTGTGGTTGTGTGTGGTGTGTTTTGGTTTTGGGGCGGGCTGTGCGTGCGTGCGTGCTGCGTGCACGCGGCCTCTCTGTATGTCTGTCTGTCCTTTTCTCTCTCTCTTTCTCTCTCCTCTCCTTTTCTCTCTCCTCTCTCCCGTCTCCCCTCTTCCCTCTCTCTCTTTTTCCTCTCTTTCCCCCCTCTCTCTCTCTGTACGTGTGTGTGTGTGTGTGTGGTTGTGTGTGGTGGGTGGTGTGGTGTGGTGTTGTGTGTTGTTGTGTGTGTGTGTGTGTGTGTGTGGGGGTTGTTGGGGTTGGTGTGTGTGTGGGTGTGTGTGGGTGGGTGTGTGAATTCGCGTTGGTTCTGTGAGTGATGCGTGAATTAAGCTGGGTAACGGTGGGACAGTGTACGTTCAAACAAACGTGGAGACATTTAGATGCACACGAATGGAAGTACACGGCCGTAGAACGTAGCGATCTCTCTCTTTCTCAGCCTCTCTATCTGTCTATCTATCTGTCTGTCTGTCTCTTTTTCTCTCCCCGTCTTTGCCTTAGTCTGTCTGTCTCTGTATCTGTGTCTGTCTCTGTCTCTCCCCCCCTTTCTCTCTCCTCTCTCTCGCTGCTTCTTCGTCTCTCTCCCTCCTCGTTCTCCCCCTCTCTCTTGTCTTTCTGTCTTCTCTCTCTCTCCCGTCTCACCTCCCCCCCCCCCTCCCTCTCCCTTCACTGTCTGTCTGTTCTGCCACACACCCACACACACACACACACAAACACCAACACACAACACACATACACACACACACATACATACACCACACCACAACCACACACACACACACGCACGCACACACACACAAAACACACAACCCAAAACAAAAACACACACCACACCACACCCCACAATTTTTTTCCCACACCAAGAGTACGTACACACTCACATATCACAGATAAAACACCTAGGTCACCCAAAGAGTTTTCAAAAACGTCCCAAACATAGTGGGGTTTTTCTTTGTGTTGAAGTGCCATTGTAAAGCTCCTTAGTTTCAACATACAGGCGCTGGCTTTTCATTGCACAGGATTCAATGCAGAGACAGAGACACACACATCTGTTCGCTTTTCCCGTTACAATGTCCTGGTTGGGGAAATATGGAGAGAGAGAGAGATAGAGAGAGAGAGAGAGGGAGGGGAAGGAGAGAGAGAAGAGAGAGAGAGAGGTGAGAGAGAAGAGAGAGAGGGAGAGAGGAGAAAAGGAAGAAAAAGGAGAGGAGAGAGAGAGAGAGAGAGAGAAGAGAGAAGAGAGGAAGGAAGAGAGAGAGAGAGAAGAGAGGAGAGAAGAGGAGAGAGAGAGAGGGAGAGAGAAAGGAAGGGAGAGAGAGAGAGAGAGAGGAAAGGGGAGAGAGGAGAGAAGAGAAGAGAGAAGAGGGGAAGAGAGGAGAAGAGAGAGAGAGGAGGGGAGGGGGAGAGAAAGGGGAGAGAGAGAGGGGAGAGAGAGAAAAGAGAGAGAGAGAGGGGAAAGAGAGGAGAGGGAGAGGAGGGAGAGAGAGAGAGAGAGAGAGAGAGAGAGGGGAGAGGGGAGAGAAAAGAGAGAGAGGAGAGGAAAGAGTGAGAGAGTCAAAGCAAAGTAAAAACCTTTATTCCATAAATTACAAGGTTATTTTTTACAAAAATACTTTTATATTACATAGTGTTTTTTAAGAGGTTTTCCCTTTTAAATTTTTGTTTTAAAATTAAAAAAGCTGTTAATGTCTCTTATATTTTGGTATCATGTTCCTATTTTTGGGTCCACGTTTTTTTCCTTTTGAGGCCCCTGTAAGGTATTCGACCCTTAACAAAAGGGATTTACTTGACGTGTCTGGCACCTGAGGGTTTTCCCTCGGTTTGTAAAGGCTTTAAACCTTTTTTGGATAATTCCCCATGAATGATTTTTAAATAATACCAGGTATAGCTGCTTTAAAATTTGACTTTAACCATTTTTTTTTTTTATATGGGGGTGATGTGTAAATTTTTAGATTACCTTGCACTCTGGCAGCAAAGTTTGTAATTTTTGCACTTTTTGCATCTGGGTTTTGTTAGCCGATCCCCAAAATTTTTGAACAATAAAAATTATGCTTAGAGAGAGTTTGCACCCCCAAAGATTCATTTTCAGTAGGGATTTGATTTTTTGTGTTTAAAGATATATCGGGTCCCCATACCTTCTGTGTTTTTGTAGTGGGCCCAAATTGTCATAAAAAGCGTCAAAGGTACTCCTAGATTTTTACGAAGTGCCGG
>NC_051392.1:34791531-34806531 GCF_015228065.2 Penaeus monodon
TATAATAATCCTCATTATTATCATTATGATTTCCATCATCATTATCATTACCATCATCATTATCAATATTAAAATGCAGGCAACTTCTCTTGTGTGCATGAGCTTAGTCAATATCATCCCTTTAAATTTCGTTAATTACATTTCTTAGAATTTCTAAATTTTCGTGGGTCCCTTTTTCGTTTTTTTTTTTTTGCTACATTAACATTCTGTGCAAAAAATATCTATACGTGTTAGCAGTGTTGAATAAATATTTTGTTTAATCATAAACAACAAAATTGAGAAGCTTAAAGAAAGAATGATGATGATATGATGATGATGATGATGATGATGATGATGATGATGATGACAATAATATAATTTTTAATAATAATAATAATAATAATAATAATATAATTAATAATAATAATAAATAAAATAATATAATAATATAAAATATAAAAATAATATAATTTAATAAAAATGAAAGTAATATAATATAATGTAATTAATAATAATGATAATGATAATGATAATGATAATGATAATGATAATGATAATGATAATGAAATATAATATAAAATAATAATAATAATAATGATAATAATGACAGATAGATACATACATAAATAGATAGATAGACATATAGCCAGAGAGATAGATAGACAGAAAGGCAGACAGATACACAGAAAAAAACATGCAATAATAGAAAGTTTTATATATATATATATATTTTATATATAATATATAATTATATATATTATATATATATATATATATATATATATATATTTTAAAGTATTTTTTTCCAGGGAATATCACACTAACAAGAAATAAATAACATAAAATAAAAAACTATTTGCTTTAATGCAATAATCAAACCACATAAACCCGCACGCAAAAAAAGGATATATTTTCGTCTAAAATTAAAATTGGTATTACGAGATTTGACATCATACAACAAAAAATAAAAAATAAAAAGACTGTAAACTCGAAACATTCAAATTCATTTAATCTCCGGCGCATGGAAGCGAAGGCAGGAAGAAGGAAGGAGGATAGAATAAAAATCTTGAGATTTTAAAAGAATAATGAAGAAAAAGAATAAAAATGAGAGGGGGGGAAAATAGATGGAAAATAGATGGAAAAGAATGTTTGCGTGTGTGTGTTGCAAGGGTCATTTTTTCTCCGTCTGAATGCCTTTTTTTTGCAGATGTAAAAGTTGAAGGATAGTTTGCTCTTCTAACAAAGGAATGAGGAATAGATGGAAGCCGGAGATGAAAACAAAATTATGAGTTTATGAACGTTAGTGCTTGAAAATATCTTTGATTTTAATTTAAATTTCAGTAAAGTATAAATGGGTGCCACCGTATGAACAGGCTGTGGTGTGTTTTGTGTGTGTACAAATTATATTATATATATATATTTTATTATATATTAAAATATATATATATAATATTATAAAATTATATATATATATATATAATAATATCATAAAAATTTAAAATTTATTAAAATTATATATATTATATATATATATTTTAATATATTATATATATATAAATATATTATATATATATATTATATATATATATATATATTTTATATTTATATATATATACATATAGTATATAAATACATACATATACATATATATATAAATATCTATATATCTATTTTATTTATTATATATATATAAAATATATTATATATATGTGTGGGGTGTGTGTGTTGTGTGTGTGTGTGTGTGTGTGTGTGTGTGTGTGTGTGTGTGTGTATGTATGTGTGCCCTGTGTACGTGTCTCTGAAACAGACTGCACACAGATCGCAGGGCTTGTACGTAGAATCCCTCGTGCTTCGATTTTTTGGCTCAGAAACCTCCTCTCAAAACGCCCTTCCCGATCGCAAGGGGGATTCAAGGGCTAAGCATAGGCCAGGAGCAGGGTAGTTAGCTGCCAGGCAAAGGTAAGCCCCCCTCTTATGGTATCGCCGGGCAGGGCGCTAAAGTCCTGTTCCCTGTGCAATTAATATGCAGATTGACCCTTACACTTCTCCCGGTGTTGGAGGACCTAATACCCAGCATGGTAATCGTAGCTTTTGATAAGATGCAAAGTTAACAGTTTCAGACAGATGGGACTAAGTTTTCCTTACTTTATCTTGAAAGTTATGTATGGGGAGAAAATTAAAATGATTAAGAATGATGGAAGATAAGAAAGAGAGAGGGGAAACTGAAAGATAAAGGAGAAGAGTGGAGAGATAAAGGAAGCTGAGAGAGAGAATGGTTAAGACAGGATTATTAAGTTAAAAGGAAATAGAGAAAAAAAAAAGAGAAAAAAGTATATATATATGTGTGGAATGAAGTGAAAGAAATTGAAAGGGGAAGGAAATAGAAAACAAAACTACTACACTACCGGGGGAAAAAAACTGCCTGACATGAAAATAATCCTTATCAAAAAAAAAAAAAAAAAAAAAAAAAAAAAAAAAAAAAATTTTCACCATTTATCATCCGACCTCTAAAAACTTCAATATGTTACGAGTTGCAAGATCATGATGCAGGTTGTTTCAAGAGCGGTCCATCCCTCTTCCTCCTTCGTCTTACTAAACATAGATTTCTTGTTCGTTTTTTGTGTACAAGTTTATATAATTTGCTATTTATTTTTGTGTTTCTTGTTTCATGTTTTTTATTTTTTTATCAGTTGTTTATTATATTATTATTAATATTATCATTTTATTATTATTATTATTATCATTATTACTATTTCATTATTATCATCATCATCATCATCATCATCATCATTTTTTTTTTTTTTCTTTCTTTCTTTCTTTCTTTTTTTAATGGGGTTGCTTATTCGGGTTTTTTTTTTTTTATGTTTGTAATTTTATTTTTATATTTACTTCTTTACCTTCAATAGTAGTAAAATTACCCTCAAAATGATCACAATTATCATCATCTTAGCATATCAATGATGGTAATAATTATTATCATAATTTTCGTTAATCATCTTTAACTATCGATATTAGCAAAAAAACTTAATTTTTCCTTATCTCTTGTTATTACTGTTATCATTATTATATTATTTATTATCATTATATTATCTTATTATCATTATAATTGTTATTGTTATTATTATCATTATTATTATTATTATTATTATTTTATTATTATTATTATTATTATTTATTATTATTTTTTTTATTATTATTATTATTATTATCATCATCACTCATTATTATTATTATCACTATTATTTATTGCAAGTATTTTTCCCTTACCATTATTTTCATTGTTTCATTATAATTATCATCATTATCATCATCCTTACATTATTGTTTTTATTATCATTATGTCATTACCATTATTATCATTACCATTACTATTTTATTGTTGTTTGTTGTTTGTTTTTTGTTATTTTATTATTATTTTTATTATTTTTTAATTATCATTATGAGTTTTATTATTATTATCATTATTATTATTATTATTATTGTCATTATTATTATTATTATTACTATTATTATTATTTTTTATTATTATCATTATTATTATTTTGATATTACACTCATTATCATTATTATCATTTCCTTACCATTACCTTTAGCATTATTATCATTACTTTTAATTAACATCATCACAACTGTTATTACAATTATTACATCATCCTTATCCCCAAATTCAAACAAAGGAAATAATTTGGGAAAAAATTTTAAAAAAAAAATGAAAAGAAATGAGAGAGAAGAAAAAACAGCTCCCTCCCCCCCCCAAAAAAAAAAAAAAAACAAGAAGATAAATAGAAAGAAGATAAAGAGGAAAGAAGAGAGAGCCCGAGTAAAGAAGAGGAAAAAGTTTATCACGAATTCGCCTTACGGAGGCCAGTTTGCACGCCTCCAGAAGCCATGAGGATAACCCCCACCCCCCAATCCTCACCCCCCTCCCTCCCCACCTCCCTTGCGGGGTTTACTCTCTCTGTCTATCTATCTCTTTTTTAATTTTTCGTTTTCTCTTTTTAGTTATTTGTCTTTTCTTTTTCTTTTTTCTATCTATCTATCTGTCTGTCTGTCTATTCATCTACCTCTGTCTATCTAGCTATCTTTCCTTTTTCGTTTTCTCTCTCTCTATCTATCTGTCTGTCTATCTTTTATTTTTCATTTCTCTCTATTTTTTTATCTATTTTTTTTTTTCATTTTCTCTCTTGTCTATCTATCTACATATCCTTTCTTTTTTAATTTTCTATCTCTTTTGTCTTTCATTTTCTATCTATCTATCTGTTTATTTTTTTTTCCCCTTCTCTCTCTCTTCTCTTTATATCTATCTTTATCTATTATCTTTTTTTTCTTTTTTCTCTCTCTCTAATCTATTTATCTATTTTCCTGCTCTCTCCTTCTCTCTATTCCATTTATCTATATAGTTCTGTCCATTCATCTCTCTTCCTTCTTCTTCCTTCTCTCTTTCTCTCTCTTTCTCTTTCTTACTTTCTCTTTCTTCTCTCCATTTTATTCTTCGTTTTGTGCCATCTACTCTCCTCTAAGTTTTTCTTCCCCTCTTCCCTTGCACCTTTCCCTCCTCTTCTCTATCTCCCTCAATCCTTTCTCCCTCTTCCTTCATCCTTCTCATCCCTACCTCTCACCCTCTCTTCTACTTCCTTCTCTATCTATCTATCTATCTATCTCTTTCTCTCTCATTCTCCCTCAATCTTCCTCTTTCCCTCCTCTTCTCTCTCTCCCTCACCCCTCTCTCTCCCCTTCCACCACCCCTCTGATCCTTTCCCCCTCATCCTCTCTCCTTCTCCTCCCTCATCAATCTCCCTTCTCCCTCCCCCTTCCTCCTCCCCCTCCCTTTTCCCCACGTCTGCAGCCCCTTGAACTATAAGGTCACGTGCCTTCTATTTCCTCGTGTTCCCCGTGCGTCTTGGTGTGGGTGCGGATGTTTGTGCTACTGCGTGTGTTGGTCTTGTGTGTGTTTTTATGTGCGAATGGCGGGGGGACAAGGGCTCACTTACATATATATGATGCTGCATGTTGGTATTCTAAAGCATGCACGTACATACACGAACCCACACAAATACATACGTGTGTACATGTGTGTGTATATATGTATATATGAATATATATGTGTGTGTGTGTGTGTGTGTGTGTGTGTGTGTGTGTGTGTGTGTGTGTGTGTCATGTAAATTTATATTATATAATATATATATATATATTATATTATATATTATATATAGAGAGAGAGAGAGAGAGAGAGAGAGAGAGAGAGAGAGAGAGAGAGAGAGAGAGAGAGAGAGAGAGAGAGAGAGAGAGAGACAGACAGACGAACAGAAAGACAGAGACCGAAGTGAAGACACAGAGACAGACGAATAGATTTAGAGAGATAAATAGATATAAAAAGACTAATAGACAGATAGACAAGCGAATCGATTTAAATAGATAGGTAGGTGGACGCAGATATAAATACATTCAAACAAATATAATAAATACATTTGTAAACAGAAAGTGATGTCCATAAATGTGTTTTATTAATTTCCGATAAATAAAGTCCATTATTATGACCGTTGTAGGAACTAATCTTCAGTATCATTACTGTTGTTGTAGAGAAAATGTAATTATCATATTAGCCTTTGCTTATATTTTCTATAATATAATATCATATGTACATTTATTTTTTAAAGTATCATATTAAGTTGTTTTTTCATATATCAGCGATATGTTATTATTATAATTATTTTTGTGTATTTTGTGTGTAAATATATTGTGTACTATTGAGCAATATTGTTATTTCAATAAAATGAGTCTCTTAGATAATTATTTTTTCGTTAGATTAATTAACTTAATAACAGATGCTGTATAGGTTATCATGAAATAATTTTTTTTTAATTCTTAGTCACATACAATCTTTTAATCATTAAACTATTTTTTGTATAGAAAATAAGAAGACTTTATGATATTTGATTATATAAACTCCACAAAAATGGAACATGTCTGCTCTTCGATGCATAACGACACTGACAAGTCTTTTGATAACAAATGGAATAGTTTATGAAGTTTCGATTGTCCAGCTTCTCCACTTCCAAGTTCGCCCCTCAGTTGTTGTGCGAATTGCCAGTTTCGACTCTTTGTATCCGGAACACATTCATCTTATTCGAACAGGCATGTGCTTCGAATACAAGAGTCGAAAGCAGTGCTTCACACATCGTTCGAGACGAGTTCGGAAGTGTAGGGAATTGTACAGGACAAAGTGGCCATAACTTCAATAAATGAACATATTGAAGTTTTTATTATTGGACATAAATGATAAGAGTGAAGGTGATTGTGATGACGATAGGACCGAACATCAACATAATAAAAATTAATGACATTTAGGACTTATAAAGATAAAGATTTTTAACATGGTTCGATTGATGGCAGTAGTGAGAATGAGAATGAAGATGGTAATGATGATAATGGTAATAAATAATAATGATTATAATGATTATAAGAAGTAGAATATAATAATGATAATTATCATAATGATAGTAATAATAATTATTATTATAATCATGCTAATAAGAATGATAATGATAATTATAATAATGATATAATAATAGTGATGATGATAATATTAATACAAATAGTAATAACATTAATGATAACAATACTAATTATAACTATCATCATCATCATCATCATTATCATATATTAATAATAATGAATTGATTAATATATTAATGATAATGAGTACAGTAACAATAACGATAGTAATGATAATATAATATAATAATAATGATGACAATTGTGATATCAATAATAAAATAGTAATATTGATAATAATAATATAATGATAATAATAAAGCAATAATACCATAATATGAGTGATGGGAACAAGAACAACATTAATGGTATATAATAATAATAAAGATGATAATAACAGTCGTGATAATAATAATTATTATTATTATCATTATTATTTTTTTATTATTATTATTATTATTATCATTATTATTATCCTTATTATTATTATTATCATTATTATTATCATTATTATTATTATTATTATAATGATAATGATGTTAATAACTCATAATGATAATTGTAATGAGGATAATGAATATAATAAATAATGATATGATAATAATGATGATTATATATAATGACGATGCAATAGTTGATAAATATTAATTACAATAATTATGATGACTGATAATAATGACACTGATAAAAATATTAATGATAACAATGTATGACACTTATAATACAATTGAGAAAAATAATGATAATGACAATAACAATATCATAATGATAATAGTAATAATGATGATGATAAACAGAGGAGTAAAGATAATATAATTAATTAATTTAATTAGATAATGAAACCACAAGGAAATGAATAATCATATTATAATAGTAATAATAACAATAACAGTTATTGATGATAAAAACAATAATAATGATAATCATGATAATGACATTGTGACAAAAAAAATATGATAATGACATTGACAAAAAAATATGATAATGACATGATAAAAATAAAAGTAAATAAGATAAAAATAATAATAAGATTAAGAATAAAAACAATAATTATAATAATGATTATGATAATCATCTCAATCGTGAATTTATACATACAAATCAATAACTTAAAAAAAATGTCACAAGCATTAGCGACGACAAAAAAAGCAGAAAAAATAGAAAAGAGAGCAGAGAGAGAAAAAAAAACAGAAAGCAGAAAAACAGAGGAGGAAGAATAGGAAGCAGAAAGCAGAAGAAGAATAATATTAAAAAAAAAAAAAAAAAAAAAAAACAGGAAGGCGAAGAGTGATCAGTAGAGAAACGAAAGCAGAGAAAAGAAAAGAGAGAAAGAGGGAAGGAGTAAAGCAGAGAGGGTGAATAGGGACAGAAAGAAGAGAAAATAAGAAATAATAGAAATAAGAAAAAAAAACAAAAATAAGAAAAAAAATTAAAGCAGAGAGTGCAAAAGAACGAAAAATAAAAAAAAGGAAATTGTCTTTAAAAAGAAAAAAGAGCTGGAAAAAAAGCAAAAAAAAACAATAACGTAGAGGGAAGAGCAGAAAGCAGAATAAAGAAAGATATAAAAAGAAAATGAAAAGCAGAGAGCGCAAGTAGGAAGAAAACCACAAGAACAGAAAATAAAACAAAATAACTAACGAACAAATAAGAACAGAAATAAAAACGAAAAATAAAGAGGCAGTAAAGCAAGAGGAAGAGAAGGAAGAAGAAAGCTGAAACGGAGAAAAGCAAGAATACAGAAAGCAGAGAATAAAAAATGAAAATATAAGAAAACGAATGAATAAAAAAAGAAATATGATAATAATAATAATAATAATAAAGATAATAAAAAAATAAGCAGATATTTTTTTAAAAAGCAGAGAATTAAAAACAAACAGAAAGCAGAGAATAAAAAATAAAGATATAAGAAAACGAATGAATAAAAAAAGAAATATAATAATAATGATAAAAATAATAAAAAATAGGCAGATAATTTTTTAAAAAGCAGAAAATAAACTAAAAAGAGATAAAGAAGAGAATTAAAAACAAACAAAAAGCAGATAATAAAAAATAAAAATATAAGAAGACGAATAATAAAAAAAAGAAATATAATAATAATAATAAAAAAATATAATAAAAAAAAAAAATAAGCAGAGAATTTTTTAAAAGCAGAAAATTAAAAAGAAACAGAAAGCAGAGAATAAAAAATAAAATAATAAGAAAACGAATGAATAAAAAAGAAATATGATAATAATAAATAAAATAATGATAAAAAAAAAAATAAGCAGATAATTTTTTAAAAGTCAGAAATCAGCGAATAAGAAAAGGAAGCAGAGAATAAAGAAGAAGAAAAAGACAAGACTGAATAATACAAAACAGAAAACGAAGTTTAAAATAAAAACAGACAAAAAAATACGAAAGCGAATAAATAAATCAGAAAAGAAAAGAAAAATAAATAAATATTGCAGCATTGCACAGCAGAGAAGGTCTCTCCACCCACCCACCCTCCCTCAGCCCACCCACACCTTCTCACACACACCCCCTTCTCAGCCCACCCATCTCGACCACCCTGCACTCAGCCAACCCACCCTCTAGCCCACCCATCCTCGACCCACCACCCTCAGCCCACACCCTCAGCCACCCACTCTCAGCCCACCGACTCTCAGACATCACAACCAGCAATACAGACCCAGCTAGCAATCTCAGCCCACCAAAAATGAAAGACCATAACTTCAGCACCACCATCCTCGACCCACCCACCTCCTCACCCACCCACCCTCAGCCACCCACTCCTCAGACCACCCACCCTCAGCCCACCCACTCTCAGCCCACCCACTCTCAGCCCACCCACCACACCTCAGCCCACCCACTCTCAGCCACCCATCCTCAACCCCCCACCCACCTCGCCCACCCATCTCAGCCCCCATCCTCGACCCACCCACCCACCCTCGCCCACCGACCCTCACCCACCCATCTCATCCCACCCTCCCGACCCACCCATCCTCACCCACCCACCCTCCCTCAGCCACCCATCCTCAGCCACCCATCCTCGACCCACCGCCCGTGTGACCCGAATCAGCCGCCCAACTTATTGCAACTTTACATGGCTCGTAAAAAGCTCCAGTAATTTACTAGTCTCAGCAGGGATTTCGCTCACGAACTCGAGCCTCCAGATGGCTCCTTTCTTGGCCGCCTGACCCTGCGTGACCTGGGGGGGAGGGGAGGAGGGGGGAGGGAGAGAGAGAGAGAGAGAGAGACCCTGCGTGACCTAGGAGGGAGGGGAGGGGCGGAAGGGGGAGGGGAGGGGGGAGGAGAGAGCGAGAGAGAGAGACCCTGCGTGACTGCGGGAGGGGAGGGAGGGGGGGAGGGGAGGGGAGGGGAGGGGGGAAGGGAGGGGTAGGCAAGGAGCGAGGGATTTGGGCCGAGCGGGGATTAGGGATTGGGACTGGCAAGGGGAATGGAAGGGGGGATCGGTATGCGATTAGTGTGTGTGTGTGTGTTTTAGTGAGATATATATGTATGCATATATATATAAATATATATATATATATATATATATATATATATATATATATATATATGTATGTATATATATTTTTACATATATGTATATATATATATCATATATATATATATATATATATAATATATATATATATATATATATATATATATATAATATATATATATATATATATATATATATATATATATATATATAATATATATATATATATATCTGTGTGTGTGTGTGTGTGTGTGTGTGTGTGTGTGTGTGTGTGTGTGTGTGTGTGTGAGGAAAGAGCCATGTAGACCAACAGAGAGTGAGAGAAAAAGAGATTTGTGCATGTGTATGTGTCTTAAGAGTATATCTGACATGATTTTTTTTAGATATGTATAAGATAATTTCTCTCCACGCCTTCATTCCTCCGTCTCTCCTGCATCACCTAGCGTCCCATAAACATAAACAGACACAGACAGAGATAAACAATCAGCACAAAACTCCTGTTTATATCTCCCTCTAGACACATAAACAGGCGTCCATATTGAAAGCTCGAAGTGTTTCGCCCAAAAGATCTTTGCGAATAAGAAGAAACTGCTGATAAACGGAGAGAAAAGGGAGAATTGGAGAAAACGACAATTGGCAAGCCGCCGCTAATGGAATTTGTGTTTCAAATGAAGGGATATTATTTATGTAATTAATGACGAGGTGGCGATTAATAATCTCCCCCTTGATCAGTCAGCCAGCCGGGAATTGCATTTTCACTAATCATTGTCTTTGCGCGCGCTCTTCGCTGTTATTTGTTGTTGTTGTTGTTAGACTCCTGTTGTTTTGTTGAATTTGTAGTTGTTGATGTTGTTTGATCTTGTTGTGTAGTTGGAGTGGAACGTTGTTGTTGTTGAATATTTGTTTGGAATCGCTATTGTTGTTGTGTTGTTGTTGTTGCGAATCATTGTTGTTGTTGTTTATCGATGTTATTGTTTTGTTGTCTGGAATCGTTGTTGTTGTAGTTGTTGTTGTTGCGGGAACATTTTTTGTTTTTTTTAGAATCGATGTTTTTTGGAGTTGGATCGTTGTTGTTGTTAATTTGTTATTATCGTTGTCGTTCTTATCATCATTATCTTGTCGTTGTCTGTTCTATTTTTGTTGTTTGTTTTTGTTTGTTTGATATGTTTGCCGTTCTTTTGTTATATTTTTTTATATTTCTTGTTATCATTATCATTACTATTATTATTAATAATTAGAGAAGAAGAAGAAGAAGAAGAAGAAGACGAAGAAGAAGAAGAAGAAGAAGAAGAAGAAGAAGAAAGAAGAAGAAGAAAAAGTAGAAAGATGAGAAGAGGAGAAAGAAAAATAATTTTAAAATATCTAATAATCATAATATCAGTACAATAAAACAAAGAGGAAACCAGAGCAGTAGTAACGTTATCATCATATTATCATTATCATTTTAAAACTAATAGTTCTAAGCTTGTTATGAAATAATAAAACACAATGGAATACCGTCTTTATTGAGTCTAGATTATATAGTAAATTGCGTGCTAGTCATCGGAAAATGACTAGTGAGATCGCTTGCAATGTATTGACAAATAATAATAATAATATATATGAATATAAATAATAGATATAATATATATATATATAATATATGAAATATAGTAAATATATATATAATATATATAATTATATTTAGATATTTTCTTTCTTCTTTCTTTCTTTTCTTTTTTCTTCTCTTTGTTTTTTTTTTTTTTTTTTCTTTTTCATTTTCATTTTTTTCTTTTTTTTTCTTTTTCTTTTTCTTTTTCTTTTTTTTTTCTTTCTTTTTCTTTTTTTTTCTTTTCTTTCTTTTTTTTCTTTTTTTCTTTTTCTTTTTTTTTCTTTTTTTTCTCTTTCTCTTTTTCTTTTTTCTTTTTCTTTTTTCTTTTTTCTTTTTTTCTTTTCCTTTTCATTTTCTTTCTTTTTCGTTTTTCTTTTTTTCTTAAGAAGCTCTTCAAATAGGATCTAACTGTGTCATGTATATAAGAAGTGCTCTCCTATATGAAATTGATAATGAAAATAATAATAATAATAATAATAATATAATAATAATAATATAATAATAATAATAATAATAATAATAATAATAATCAAGGGGCTAACGCCGACGGAGGCGCATGGCCGCATCCACCCTTCGCTATCAGCCACGAGGATCCCTCGAGGCGAGTCTCCAGGCAGTCCCACGGCCCATCTCTAATTCCTCGCGACAGGTCTCGTCGAGCTGCCCAAGCCTTGATCTCCTAGGTCGTCCCACAGGTCTCCTCCATCCAGGGTTGTCTCGCAGAGAGACAACCTGATGGGCAGGGTCGTCCACAGGGAGACGAGCTAGGTGGCCATATAGTCCTGAGCTGACGATCCCGATTATGCAAGTAACAGGTCCCATGCCATTCTCACGGTGTAACCGCCGGTTGGCACGTGGTCCTGCCAACTGTACCCATGATCCGCGAAGGACTTGTACAAAAGGCATCAAGGCGAGACTCAAGACACTGGATAGGTCCAGGTTTCGCTTCCATAGAGCAAAACTGGCGTATCAAGGCCTTGAGATACGCAGTTTGGTCCTTCTGTATAGTACCGACATCTCCAAACGCTCTTGTTATGGAGTTCATGGCTCCTGTTGCTAGACCAATCCGTCCACTGACTCTTGGTCTGACAACCCAGAGATATGGACTACGCTACCAAGGTATGTAAACATTCTGTAACTTCACGTCCCTCGCCGCAAGCATGGATCGACTGAACGGGTTCCCCTAACAGACCCCTAAAGTCCTGAATCTTGGTCTTGGTCCAGGACACCTCTAGGCCTAGGGGCTTCGCCTCATTGCTAAATGCATCAAGAGCTGCCACCAGTGACTCCAAGGACTCAGATAAGATGGCAACATCGTCGGCAAAGTCAAGGTCTGAGACCTTGATATTGCCTAGTGTTGCTCCACACTGACTTTGGCTAGTAGCTCTGCCCATTATCCAGTCCATATAGGTGTTGAAAAGTGTTGGTGCAAGGACACAGCCTTGCCTCACCCCTGAATTAACAGGGAAGAAGTTCGACGTACCACGCCACACTTTACAGCACTTTCAGTACCAGTATAAAGGCTTGCTATTAGGCCAATAATCTGTGCCGGAATTCCCTGAGTCTCAGCATCTCCCATAGCGATTCCTGATGCACCGAGCCTTCTTGAGGTCGATGTAGGCTGCGAGCAACCCACGACCAAGCTCACGACGGCGTTCCACAATTACTCGAAGCTCTAGTATAAGGTCCATGTGGACTTGCCAGGAGTAAGTCCAGACTGCTCTGGGCTCTGATGCCTCAGTAGGTGGGTTTCAGATCCGTTTCAGAAGAATGTGGGCGAGAACCTTGCCTGGTAGCTGAGCAGTGTAATGCCATGGTAGTTGCTACAATCCTAACGATCCCCTTTCCCTTTATTATTATTGATAACAACAATAATAATAAAAATAACAATGATCATCATTATAATAATAATAATGATAATGATGATAATAATAAGGATCACAACAATAATAATAATAATAATAATAATAATAATATATAATATATGTAATGACATAATAATAATAAATAATAATAATAATAATAATAATAATATAATAGTAATAATAATAATAATAATTATAATAATAACAATAATAATAATAATAGTAATAATAATAATAATAATAATGATAATAATAAATAAATAAATAAATAAATAAATAAATAAATAAAAAAAAAGCAAATATCATCTCTTGAACTCTAGCACGATAACCTCTCACCTTTCGCCCCCTCTACACAAAAATTAAAAAGAAAGAAAAAATATAAAAAAGGAACAGAATAAGAAAACAGA
Source organism: Penaeus monodon (assembly GCF_015228065.2). Taxonomy (NCBI): domain Eukaryota; kingdom Metazoa; phylum Arthropoda; class Malacostraca; order Decapoda; family Penaeidae; genus Penaeus; species Penaeus monodon. The sequence goes on from NC_051392.1 coordinate 34,805,356, forward strand.
GTAAAGGCAAGAAAAGCAAAAAAAAAATCCAAATATACTGCACGTGTTAAGAAAACGGTATTCCGAGGCTGCATGTAAATGTTAGATTTCGTTTTTTTATAGCAAAGTTTAAAGACATAAAGATAAAAAAATAAAAGGAAAAAAGAAAGGGAAAGGGGGAGGAAGAGGATGAAGTGGAGAGAGGAATAGACAAGGGAAAAGAGAGGGAGGTCTGGATAGATAGAGGAACACACACACTCACAGAGTGAGAGAGAAAGGGAGAGAGAGAGAGAGAGGTTTAAGGCTTGGCTTTGATTCCATTTGTTGCAATGGATATTCTTGGTGTGACATACTGTCTGTTTCATTTTGCTTCTAAATGACCTCCCTGTGTGCAAGGAATGGCCGGGGTTACCATCCACTGGCGGCGAGGGATTTGAACGCAGGTCAGCAAGATTGCTAGACGAGATCCCTACCGCTGCAGCACACAGCACACGAGAAGAGAGAGAGAGAGAGAGAGAGAAGGAGGGGTGAGAGGAGGGAAGGGAGGGGGGGAGGGGTAAGGTAGGTAAGGAGGGAGAGAGAGAGAAAGAGTGGGGGAGGGAGGGGGGAGGTAGAGAGAGAGAGAGAGAGAGAGAGAGAGAGAGAGAGAAGAAGGAAGAGAGAAAGAAAGAGAGAGAGAGAGAGTATAAACAAGTCCCTGGGATGCAGCCAATGTTAACAGCACTCATAAACTACGTAACACGCAGTAACTTTTGTATTGGCAGTAAAAACAACTCATTCATATTTCGTGCAGTTTACCCTCGGATATTGCCAATCATTGGTCACTTATTTTTAGTGGTCTTTGAGTTTCAGGCATGGCTGGGATGAAGGATTTAAACAGATACATAGATGGTAATGATAATGTCTATAAAGATACACACGAAGATAGAAATGGGGAAATGAAATAAGGCAGAGATGAGGGAGTAAATGTAAAGATGAAGGAAGAGATATGGTGAGTAGTAGAGAAATGATGAGATAATGAAAGAAGATGAAAGGCGTTTAGACGAAGGAGTAAATGCGATGTAAAGAGGAAAGGAGGAAAATGATGATAAAGGCGAGATAAGTGGAACTAGAGAGAAAAGTATTAGATAACAAAAAAAAAGAAAGGAAAAAAAAGAAAATGGAGTAAATATAAAGAAGATGAGTGGAAGAGAGATA
>NC_051392.1:34807878-34810378 GCF_015228065.2 Penaeus monodon
GTGGAGGGGTGGAGGAGGGGTTGGGGGAGGTAGGGGTGAGGGAGTGAGAGTGAGAGTGAGAGTGAGAGTGAGAGTGAGAGTGAGAGTGAGAGGGAGAGGGAGAGAGAGAGAGAGAGAGAGAGAGAGAGAGTGAGAGTGAGAGGGAGAGAGAGAGATTGATAGTAAGAAAGATGGAAGGGAAGGAGGGAAAGTTAGGGAGGGGAACGAAGGACACACAACACACACACAGTTATATATATATATTATTATATATATATATATATATATATAATATAATTATATATGTATTATATATATATAAGATATATACATATGCATATATGCATATATATATATATATATATATATATATATATATATATATATAAAATATATACATATGCATATATGCATAGATATATATATATATATATATATATATATATATATATATATATATATATATACACACACACACACACACACACACACACACACACACACACACACACACACACACACACACCAAACACACACACACACACGCACAAACACACACACATTCACACACACATACATATATTTATACACATATACGTCTATGTGTGTGTATGCATAGATACACAAATGTGTGTATGTGCATATGCATGTGTGTATCTACGTGTATACACATAGATAATGAAGCATATAATCATATAGACACTCGGTTCGAATTACTGACTTAAAGCAAATCTATTGCGACCCGATTGGATGCATAAGATAATGTAAATATTTCACACAAGACGACGCCCTCAGACCCGGGGCTCAAATTGCAATGAAAATGACACAGACACTTAAGAGGTAAACGTCTAAGAGGAAAACGAGGAAAGAGGAAGAGGAAAAGAGGAGAACTTAAGAGGAAAACGTTTCCAAAGGGCGAAGCAATTCTCGCCCCAAAGTGGTGGTGTCCTAAGGCTGAAAACAGGGCACGCGGGGAGCAATTCCATAAGCAATAGTCCATTTTATGGCTATTGCTGTTATGCTTCAGATTCCCTACATTCCAATTACCATTCCTACGTGCATGGAGGCTCGGAGCAGACAGGTAAAGAAGCCTCGTTACGTCCTCATCACTCTTTGGAATCCTGGAATAACTGGAATTCCCTAGATCGGTGTCCTTCTTGAGCGGTCTGACACCTTCCCCCCTCAGTCATTCCACTCGCCAGAGGCCTCATCACCTCCCCAATCCCCAGGCTGCACTCTCACACTCCCTTCCTCCCCCCTCCCCCCTCCCCAGACTGAACCCTCCCCCACTCCCCAGGCTGGCACCCCTCCCCCACCCCAAGCTGGCCCCCTCCCCCACTCTCCAGGGGTGGCACCCTCACCCACTCTCCGGGTGGCACCTTCTCTAACTCCCTCCCTCACTCCCTAGGTAGGTACCCTCTCCCCCTCCCCAGGACTAGCCCTCCCCACGTCCCTCCCCCACTCCTCAGCCTGACCACACACTCCCCCCACTGCCCCCCAGCTGGCACCCACGCTGGCACCCTCCCTATCTCCCTCCCCCACTCGCCAAGCAATACCCACTCCCCCCTCTCCAGGCTGGCCCCCCCCCCCCCCCCCCCTTCCCAGAATGGCAACTCTCCCCACTCCAACTTCCTGGCAACCCCCCCCCCCACTACCAGAATGGCACCCTCCCCACTCCAACGTCCTGGCCCCCCGCCACCCCCCTTTCCCCACGGCTTCATTCCGTCGCGAGTTGGCGGTCCCTCCTTAGAACCAGGCCCCTGGCAGGCCTCTCTCTAATCTCCCGCTGGGTCATTTCCTTCCGGTGAAATGCGTGAAGGTAATTTTCGCGTAATTGGAGTAGGTATACTGTCATTCACACACACACCTCACACACACGACACCACACACACACACAGTGACACACACGACACACACACAACACACACGTACGCACGGAAACCGCACGTGCCACCCAGACACTTACTTGCGTGCACCACACACACACACCACACACACACACACACACACACACACACACACACACACACACACGACACACGACACACACACACTCGCTCCCTCTCCCTCATCTACTCTCATCCTCACACCTCTCCTCTCTCCCTCCCTTTTCTTTTCTTCCTTCCCACCCTTTCTCTCTCACTCCTCTCTCTTCTCTCACACACACCTTCGTGGAAATGACGTCTGCTCAACAAAGAGGCTTCGAAAGCAGAGACCAGAAGCCTCTGTTCGAACGCCTCGTCTCGTCTAATTTTAACACGACAGAGGGATTCACGAGTCCTGTATCCACAGACGCAGCAAGAACGGTCATAAAGCGCTAATTTATCATTATTGGCATTAGTCGGGGAAGAGAGATGGAGGAGTAGAGTGATGGGAAGGGGGAGGGAGAGGGAGGGGGGAAGGAGGGAGGGTGAGAGGGAAGGAGGGGAGAGGAGGGAGAGGGAGGGGGGGAAGGTGAGGGAGGGAAGGAGGGAAGATGGGGATAGGGAGGGAGAAGGGAGTGGAAGAAGGAGGGTGGAGG
>NC_051392.1:34820378-34822878 GCF_015228065.2 Penaeus monodon
ATGATTTTATACGCTGAAGTTAATGACGGCATGAACAAACAGGCATACAGCATAAACACACTGATCATGCATGCTCGTTTGCACTTACATACACACCTGTTTTGCCTCTCTGCTGTAATTCATTCAAATAGCTTGGAAATCCATATATACTGACTTTATACAACAAACATCGATTTATAACAGAGACAAACAGATTCAGAACATAACATACAACAAACAAACAGATACACACTTATCCACACAAGTTGAACACGCATATCCATGGATAAGGTCGAGAGAGAGAGAGAGAGAGAGAGAGAGAGAGAGAGAGAGAGAGAGAGAGAGAGAGAGAGAGAGAGAGAAAGAGAGAGAGAGTAAGAAAGAGAGAGAGAGAGAGAGAGAGAGAGAGAGAGAGAGAGAGAGAGAGAGAGGAGAGACAGAGAGAGAAGAGAGAGAGAGAGAGAGCAAAAGAGAGAACAAGAGAGAGAGAGAAATAGATAGACAGAGAAGGTAAAGAGATGCTTAACCTGAAATGAGTCTGGACTATCAATTAAATGTTTAATTAACAAAAGCTCGAACAGTGATCGTGCTCACGTTTCAAACAATTTTTTTTTTGCTTTAAAATCTTACAGCTTCTTTGTCCACATTTTTTTTTTTATCCTGTCAGCCTGTAAGCTTTAAATCCTTATCTATCATTGGGTATCCTAATGCACTAATGCTAGTTTCTGAAATCTATTTTTACAAAAAGATGACAATAAACTTTCGTATTATCATTGCAACGGATCGATATTTAAGACGTTGGTTTGAATTTGGGCGCGAAATAGTCCCGATATTGACAAAGACAGGCTTGAAAATCAAACAAACAAACTCACTAACACAAAACACACACACACACACAAACACACACACACACACACTCCCTCTCTTTCACACACACACACACACACTTTCACACACACACACAAACACACACAGACACACTCCCTCTCTTTCACACACACACACACACACTTTCACACACACACACACACACACACACACAAACCTCATTATCTCCAAATGAGAGAATTAAAGAAAAGCCCTTCTTAGGAATTTAACAAAACAGAATCAGAAGGTATAAAGGTATTATAAGAATTATAAATTAGTATTAAGGAGATATACATTCGTATGATTTTTTTCTGATTAACTTTTTTTCTAATTATGTTTTCATTATTATTTTTTCTCTGCAATTTCTGTGTTTCTTTTTCTGTTTGTTTGTTTCTTCCCCCTCTGTCTGTCTGTCTGTATATATGTCTGTCTGTCTGTCTGTCTGTCTGTCTGTCTGTCTCTCTCTCTCTCTCTTTCTCTCTCTCGTTTTCCTTTTTGCTCATTCCATCTCATCTTTATCTTTACTCTGTCATTTCTTATATTATTCCTTATTACATTTTCATCTTCGCATTACTCGATTATCTTTTCTCTTCGTCTATATTATCTCCATCATCGTATCTCTCTTCCACTCATCTTCTTTATATTTACTCCATTTTCTTTTTTTTCCTTTCTTTTTTTTTTTGTTATCTAATACTTTTCTCTCTAGTTCCACTTTTCTCGCCTTTATAATCATTTTCCTCCTTTCATCTTTACATCGCATTTACTCCTTCGTCTAAACGCCTTTCATCTTCTTTCATTATCTCATCTTTTCTCTACTTCCACTCATCTCATCTTACCATATCTCTTCCTTCATCTTTACATTTACTCCCTCATCTCTGCCTTATTTCATTTCCTCATTTCTATCTTCGTGTGTATCTTTATAGACATTATCATTACCATCTATGTATCTGTTTAAATCCTTCATCCCAGCCATGCCTGAAACTCAAAGACCACTAAAAATAAGTGACCAATGATTGGCAATATCCGAGGGTAAACTGCACGAAATATGAATGAGTTGTTTTTACTGCCAATACAAAAGTTACTGCGTGTTACGTAGTTTATGAGTGCTGTTAACATTGGCTGCATCCCAGGGACTTGTTTATACTCTCTCTCTCTCTCTTTCTTTCTCTCTTACTTTCATTCTCTCTCTCTCTCTCTCTCTCTCTCTCTTCTCTCTCTCTCTCTCTCTCTCTACCTCCCCCCTCCCTCCCCCACTCTTTCTCTCTCTCTCCCTCCCTACCTCTCTACCTCCCTCCTCCCTCTCCCTCCCTCCCTCCCTCCTTCCCCCCCCCTCTCTCTCTCCCTCCTTACCTACCTACTCCCTCCCTCCCCCCTCCCCTTCTCTCTCTCTCTCTCTCTCTTTCTCGTGTGCTGTGTGCTGCAGCGGTAGGGATCTCGTCTAGCAAATCTTGCTGACCTGCGTTCAAATCCCTCGCCGCCAGTGGATGGTAACCCCGGCCATTCCTTGCACACAGGGGGTCATTTAGAAGCAAAATGAAACAGACAGTATGTCACACCAAGAATATCCATTGCAACAAATGGAATCAAAGCCAAGCCTTAAACCTCTCTCTCTCTCTCTATCTCTCTCCCTTTCTCTCTCACTCTGTGAGTGTGT
>NC_051392.1:34827878-34832878 GCF_015228065.2 Penaeus monodon
GAGTGGGTGGGCTGAGGGTGGGTGGGCTGAGGGAGGGTGGGTCGAGGATGGGTGGGCTGAGGAAGGGTGGGTGGGCTGAGGAAGGGTGGGTGGGCTGAGGGAGGGTGGGTGGGTGGAGAGACCTTCTCTCCTGTGCAATGCTGCAATATTTATTTATTTTTCTTTTCTTTTCTGATTTGATTTCTTCAGCTTTCTGTATTTTTTTTGTCTGTTTTATTTCTTAAACTTCGTTTTCTGTTTTGTTTATTTATTCTCTGTCTTTTTCTTCTTCTTTATTCTCTGCTTCCTTTTCTTATTCGCTGATTTCTGATTTTTAAAAAATTATCTGCTTATTTTTTTTTTATCATTATTATTTTTATTATTATTATCATATTTCTTTTTTTATTAATTCGTTTTCTTATATTTTTATTTTTTATTCTCTGCTTTCTGTTTGTTTTTAATTCTCTGCTTTTTAAAAAAATATCTGCTTATTTTTTATTATCTTTATTATTATTATTATTATTATTATATTTCTTTTTTTATTCATTCGTTTTCTTATATTTTCATTTTTTATTCTCTGCTTTCTGTATTCTTGCTTTTCTCCGTTTCAGCTTTCTTCTTCCTTCTCTTCCTCCTCTGCTTTACTGCCTCTTTATTTTTCCGTTTTTATTTTCTGTTCTTATTTGTTCGTTAGTTATTTTTGTTTTATTTTTCTGTTCTTGTGGTTTTCTTCCTACTTTGCGCTCTCTGCTTTTCATTTTCTTTTTATATCTTTCTTTATTCTGCTTTCTGTCTTCCCTCTACGTTATTGTTTTTTTCTTTTTTTTTCCAGCTCTTTTTTGCTTTTTAAAGACAATTTCCTTTTTTTTATTTTTCTGTTCTTTGCACTCTCTGCTTTAATTTTTTTCTCTTATTTTTGTTTATTTTTCTTATTTCTATTATTTCTTATTTTCTCTTCTTTCTGTTCCCTATTCACCCCTCTCTGCTTTACTCCTTCCCTCTTTCTCTCTTTTCTTTTCTCTGCTTTTCGTTTCTCTACTGATCACTCTTCGCCTTCCTGTTTTTTTTTTTTTTTTTTTTTTTTTTTTTAATATATTCTTTCTTATGCTTTCCGCTTCCTATTCTTCCTCCTCTGTTTTTCTGCTTTCTGTTTTTTTTTCTCTCTCTGCTTCTCATTTTCTTTTTTTTTCTGCTTTTTTGGTCGTCGCTAATGCTTGTGACATTTTTTTTTAAGTTATTGATTTGTATGTATAAATTCACGATTGAGATGATTATCATAATCATTATTATAATTATTGTTATTCTTAATCTTATTATTATTTTTATCTATTTACTTTCTTATTTTTATCATTGTCATTATCATATTTTTTTGTCAATGTCATTATCATATTTTTTTTGTCACTAATGTCATTATCATGATTATCATTATTATTGTTTTTATCATCAATAACTGTTATTGTTATTATTACTATTATAATATGATTATTTCATTTCCTTGTGGGTTTTCATTATTCTAATTAAATTAATTAATATTATTATCTTTACTCCTCTGTTTATCATCATCATTATTACTATTACATTATGATTATTGTTATTGTCATTATCATTATTTTTCTCAATTGTATTATAAGTGTCATTATCATTGTTATCATTAATATTTTTATCAGTGTCATTATTATCAGTCATCATAATTATTGTAATTAATATTATTATCACTATTGCATCGTCATTATTATAACATTATCATTATTATCATTATCATTATTTATTATATTCATTATCCTCATTACAATTATCATTATGGTTATTAATATCATTATCATTATAATAATAATAACAATAATGATAATAATAATGATAATAATAATAATAATAATAACAATAATAATAATGATGATAATAATAATTATCATTATCACGACTGTTATTATCATCTTTATTATTATTATTACCATTAATGTTGTTCTTGTTCCCATCACCATCATTATATTGGTATTATTGCTCTTATTATTATCATTATATTATTATTATCAATATTACTATTTTATTATTGATATCACAATTGTCATCATTATTAATATTGTTATTATTATTATCATTACTATCGTTATTGTTACTGCTATCATCATTATCATTAATATTATTATTATCAATATCATTATTATTAATGATATGATAATGATGATGATGATGATGATAGTTATAATTAGTATTGTTATCATTAATGTTATTACTATTTGTATTAATATTATCATCATCACTATTATTATATCATTATTATAATTATCATTATCATTCTTATTAGCATGATTATAATAAATTATTATTACTATCATTATGATAATTATCATTATTATAATTCTACTTCTTATAATCATTATAATCATTATTATTTATTACCATTATCATCATTCCCATTTACGTTTCCGTTCTCACTAATACCATCAATCGAACCATGTTAAAAATCTTTATCTTTATAAGTCCTAAATGTCATTATTTTTATTATTGTTGATGTCGGTCCTATCGTCATCACAATCACCTTCACTCTTATCATTTATGTCCAATAATAAAAACTTCAATATGTTCATTTATTGAAGTTATGGCCACTTTGTCCTGTACAATTCCCTACACTTCCGAACTCGTCTCGAACCGATGTGTGAAGCACTGCTTTCGACTCTTGTATTCGAAGCACATGCCTGTTCGAATAAGATGAATGTGTTCCGGATACAAAGAGTCGAAACTGGCAATTCGCACAACAACTGAGGGGCGAACTTGGAAGTGGAGAAGGCTGGACAATCGAAACTTCCATAACTATTCCATTTGTTATCAAAAGACTTGTCAGTGTCGTTATGCATCGAAGAGCAGACATGTTCCATTTTTGTGGAGTTTATATAATCAAATATCATAAAGTCTTCTTATTTTCTATACAAAATAATAGTTTAATGATTAAAAGGTTGTATGTGACTAAGAATTAAAAAAAAATTATTTCATGATAACCTTATACAGCATCTGTTATTAAGTTAATTAATCTAACGAAAAAATAATTATCTAAGAGACTCATTTTTATTGAAATAACAATATTGCTCAATAGTACACAATATATTTACACACAAAATACACAAAATAATTATAATAATAACATATCGCTGATATTATGAAAAAACAACTTAATATGATACTTTAAAAAATAAATGTACATATGATATTATATTATAGAAAATATAAGCAAAGGCTAATATGATAATTACATTTTCTTTACAACAACAGTAATGATACTGAAGATTAGTTCCTACAACGGTCATAATAATGGACTTTATTTATCGGAAATTAATAAACACATTTATGGACATCACTTTCTGTTTACAAATGTATTTAATTATATTTGTTTGAATGTATTTATATCTGCGTCCACCTACCTATCTATTTAAATCGATTCGCTTGTCTATCTGTCTATTAGTCTTTTTATATCTATTTATCTCTCTAAATCTATTCGTCTGTCTCTGTGTCTTCACTTCGGTCTCTGTCTTTCTGTTCGTCTGTCTGTCTCTCTCTCTTCTCTCTCTCTCTCTCTCTCTCTCTCTCTCTCTCTCTCTCTCTCTCTCTCTCTCTCTCTCTCTCTCTCTCTCTCTATATATTATATATATATATATATATATATATATATATATATATAAATTTACATGCACACACACACACACACACACACACACACACACACACACACACACACACATATATATTCATATATACATATATACACACACATGTACACACGTATGTATTTGTGTGGGTTCGTGTATGTACGTGCATGCTTTAGAATACCAACATGCAGCATCATATATATGTAAGTGAGCCCTTGTACCCCCGCCCATTCGCACATACAAACACACACAAGACACACACACACGCAGTAGCACAAACATCCGCATCCACACCAAGACGCACGGGGAACACGAGGAAAAATAGAAGGCACGTGACCTTATAGTTCAAGGGGCTGCAGACGTGGGAAAAGGGGAGGGGGAGGAGGAAGGGGGAGGGAGAAGGGAGATTGATGAGGGAGGAGAAGGAGAGAGGATGAGGGGATAGGGATGAGAAGGATGAAGGAAGAGGGAGAAAGGATTGAGGGAGATAGAGAAGAGGAGGGAAAGGTGCAAGGGAAGAGGGGAAGAAGACTTAGAGGAGAGATAGATGGCACAAATACGAAGATATAAAATGGAGAGAAGAAAGAGAAAGTAAGAAAGAGAAAGAGAGAGAAAGAGAGAAGGAAGAAGAAGGAGGAGAGATGAATGGACAGAACTATATAGATAAATGAATAGAGAGAAGGAGAGAGGGAAAATAGATAAATAGATAGATAGAGAGAAATGAAAAATAAAAGACAGACAAATAGATATATAGAGAGAGAAAATGAAAAATGAAATATAGCTACATAGATAGATAGAGATAGATGAATAGACAGACAGAAGATAGATAGATAGAGAAAGAAAAAGAAAAGACAAATAACTAAAAACAGAGAAAACGAAAATTAAAAGAGAGATAGATAGACAGAGAGAGTAACCCAGCAAGGGAGGTGGGGAGGGAGGGGGGTGAGGATGGGGGGGTGGGGGTTATCCTCATGGCTTCTGGAGGCGCTGCAAACTGGCCTCCGTTAAGGCGAATTCGTGACTAAACTTTCTTCCTCTTCTTTACTCGTCTCTCTCTCTCTCTCCTCTTTATCTTCTTTCTATTTATCTCCCTTGTTTTTTTTTTTTTTTTGGGGGGGGGGAGGGAGCTGTTTTTTTTCTCTCTCTCTCATTTTCTTTTCATTTTTTTTTTAATTTTTCCAATTATTTCCTTTGTTTGAATTGGTGATAAGGATGATGATAATAATTGTAATAACAGTTGTGATGATGTTAATAATAGTAATGATAATAATGCTAATGGTAATGGTAAGGAAATGATAATAATGATAATGAGTGTAATATCAATAATAATGATGATGATGATGATAATAATGATAATAATAATAATAATAATAATGATAA
>NC_051392.1:34852878-34857878 GCF_015228065.2 Penaeus monodon
CCTCTTCCTCACCTTTCTTTTTCTCCTCCTCTTCCTTCCTCCATCCTCCTCCCTCCTTCCTCATCCCCTCTCCTCCCTCCTTCCTCCTCTCTCCTCTTCCTCCTCCTCCACCCCCTCCTCCTCCCTCCTTCCTCACCCCTTCTCCTCCCTCCTTCCTCCTCCTCCTTCCTTCCTCTCCCTTTCTCCTCCCTCCTTCCTCCTCCTCCTTCTTCCTCCTCCATCACCCCTTCTCCTCCCTCCTCCCCCTCTTCCCTCTATCAACACGAACAGGGCAACGAACCAGGCGCTAGGGGGTTAAGTGAAGCTGTGTTTACCAACCCATCAGTCCCTTATTACGTTGATGGCAGAGTCAGGAAGGAAGGTGTGTGAATGTGTGTTGTCTCTTAACACAGACGTGGGAGGGAAAGGATAACACAGTTGAGCGAGGGAGGGAGGGTTAGCGTGATTGGTATATGGTTAGCGACGTGGAAAGGATTGCGATGTTTTGTTTGATATTTTCGTTACGATGGAGGTAAATGTATGAATGGGTATTGTTTTTACTTTTTTTTAGTGTATTAATTATAATGGAGTGGACGATGAGTTTATGTATTGTTAAGTGTGATTAATGTAGTCAGATGTATTTGTGTAGTTGTTAAATTATTTATATAATATATATTTAATTATATATATGATTAATTTTATATATATATATATATAATATTATAATTATTCATGATATATTATATATATTATATATATATATATATATATATATATATATATATATATTATATATATTATATATATGCATCAAATTTAAATTTTAATGTGGTTGTGCTAATGTAATGCTAAAGTAGTTGTTTAAATATAATGTAATATTAATGTAGACTTGTAAATGTAATTTTAATGTAATTATATAAATGGTAAAACAAATTTCTGATATGATCAAATCGATATTGAGGAGGTGGTCATAAAAAGGATAATTAGATTAAATGTGTTAATGTCGACTATAACAGGTCATAGAAATTATCATAGGAATTAAAAGATATTAAAATTGATTATAATTGGCAGTAATGAAAAATAGAATTAGAATTGAATATATTGAAATACAATATGATTGGTGGAAATATAAATGATAAAATGATGATGATAAAAAACCTTATGATATGAAGTTGTAATGAAAAAGGTACTTGAGATTAAACATTAAAATACATTATTAGAGGATGTAATGGAACGAGGATCAAAAGGAAATGATTTAGAATAAAAAGAATTTTATCCGTAAACCTGAAAGTCGGGAAACGTAAATATACGTCTCTTTCGTGTCGGGCCCACAAATAGGAGGAGAGAGAAAAAATCTAAAGAAAAAAAAAAAAAGAATTTCTTATCGAGAATATGAAGGAAAGAAAAAAAAATGGAAGCTAGAATAGAAGGGAAAAGAAACTAGGAAGAAAATAAAATAAAGAAAAGAGAGAAAAGATCTAAAGAGAATAAAAGAAGAAATGGAAATTCCAAGCGAGAATAAGGAAAAAAAAATCAGTGAAGATAAGTAGGAAAAGAAAGAGAGAAAGAGATAAAGAAAGAAAGAAAAAAGAAAACAAATGTCAGGAAAAAGGAGCTAGAATGATAAAAGAAAAAAAAAATGCAATTCGATCGAAATTAGGAAAGTAACGAAATTGCAGAAAGAATATCGAACAGAAATGAAGGAAAAAGAAAAAAATCATGCATATTAAGAATGAAAGTGGGATGTGTAGCGATAATAGGAAGAAAAGAAAAAAAGAAAGGGAGAAGGAAAATCTAACGAGAACAAGAAAATAAAAGAAACATTTCTAACAAATTTAGAAAGGGGAAGAGAAAAAGAAAACGGGAATAACAAAAGAAAACGGATATGAACAGGAAATTGAAATATATCAAAACGAGGGAATAGCAACAAAAATAAATTAAAACTTGGATGTCGTTTTCTGATGTTTGTGTTTCGTTGTCGAGCGCGACTGTTTGTTTATTTTGTGTGTGTATGTGTGTGTATGTGTGTGTGTGTGTGTGTGTGTGTGTGTGTGTGTGTGTGTGTGTGTGTGTGTGTGTGTGTGTGTGTGTGTGTGCGATCGCGCGCGCGTGTGTGTTGTGTGTGTGTGGCGCGCGCGCGTGTGTGTATGTTTGATTTTGTGTGTATGTGTGTGTATGTATGTGTCTTTGTGTACACACGTATACAGTATATCAGAGGCTATGTGCCCTTATGGGTAACTGTGTGTGTATGTGTATGTCTTTGTGTACGCATGTGTACAGTATATTAATACCTATGGCACGTATCGGTGATTTGGTGTATTTATATGTGTCTGCCTGCGTATATGTGTTTGTGAATGTGGATATGTATGTGTTAATATATATGTGTTTGTTTGACTGTGCATGTGTCTGTGAGTTTGTACATGTTTGCGTTTAAGAATATATATATTCGTACCATGTTCTGTGTGTATTGGTGTACACATGTTTATGTGAATATATGCATATGTACACATCATTAATATAGGCAAAACATTTATCTGTTTATTTTGTCCTGCTAATTGGTATTCCGTTGATACATAGCTCAGAAAACTGTAGAGAAATAACAATAAAAATTGACAATCAACATTTTTTTTTTTGACGATTGTGATTCCTATTCATCATCGCGAGCATAATGAGTCAAAAAACTGCTTTTGAAATTGGCCACGTAAATGATGTTGTTAATGGACCAAAGTCGACAGAGTACTATTTGAGTAGTACATTGCTCATTTCATAATTGTAATAATGATATCAAATCTCCATGGCGTAATTACACTTAACGAAAAAAACTGCAGTAGCTTTAATTAGTTAATGATTTTTCAGTGAGTGTCATTCAGCAGGGCAAAAAGGCTGCTAATAATAACGGTAATATCTTTGTTTTGTTTCATCATAGAATCGAAATAATTCTGCCCTCATGCTGTTTTCTTTTCATTCTTATATTGACGATGTTGATCAATATGGCGGCGATGTTGAAAACATATTGGAAAGCGAAAATGATGATTGACAAGTGCAATTATTTCCTTCGCACACATACGCACAGTGACGAACACACACACACATTCTCACATATAGACACACGCATGTATACAGTCGTCCATACGCACATACAGTCACTTGTACACATATATTATGCATTCATATGTACACATACACATTCTCACACATAGTCACACAAGCATGTATACAGTCGTTCATATGCACACACAATCACATGTACACACACACACACACACACACACACACACACACACACACAACACACACACACACACACACACACACACACACACACACACACACATACAAACACACAAACACATATACTGCCGTCCATACACACATACAGTTATCGTACACATTCTCACATAGCCACATGTACATATATACAGTCGCCCATACAATCACTCTTACACACACATATATACACACGCACATATCCTTACACACATATTATGCAATCCTGTGTACAGTTGCACATTCACACACACGCTTTCGCTCACTCTACCAATTTTAGTTTCCTCACGTTCTCTTACTCTTTGTCTGTCTATCTGCTTGTCTGTCCTTTTGTCTGTTTGTCTATCTGCCTGTTTGTTTGTCTGCCTCTATGTCAGTCTGTCTGTCTCTTCATCTGTCTGTCTGCTTGCCTGCCCTTATGATTCTCTCTTTTTCTCTCTCTCTCCTTCTCTCCCTCTCTCTCTCTCTTTCCTCCCTTCTCTCGTACGTAAGAGACACAACGCCAATTCAAAATACTGTTGTGTGTCTTTGTGCTTGTCAGTTTCTCTCCTTCTATATTTATATGTCTACTTTCATGTCTGTCTGGCAAACGAGTATCAGTTTTTCTTCATCTCTGTCTCTCGCTGTCTCTCTCTCTGTCTCTTTCTCTCTCTCTCTGTCTCTGTCTCTGTCTCTGTCTCTGTCTCTGTCTCTGTCTCTCTCTCTCTCTCTGTCTCTCTCTCTCTCTCTCTCTCTCTCTGTCTATCTCTCTCTATCTCTCTCTCTCTCTTTCCCCGGTCCTTTTTCTCTTTTTCTCTCCCCTTTCTCTCCGTTGTTATGTTCCCAATTTCCTATCATTCCCTTGTCTTTTCTCTCCTTTCCTTTTCCTCTCTTCTTCTCCACCCTTCTCCCCTTATCTCTTCCTCTCTCCTTCCTTACCCCTTTCCATTTCTTCTCCTCCCTCTCTCTTTCTTTCCCTTCCTTCCTTATCCCTCTCCCTCTCTTACCCCCTCCCTTCTCTTTTCTTTCCTCTCTTCCTACCTCCCTCCTCCTCTTTTCCTTCTCCTACCATTTCTCCTCTTATCTCCTCTCTTCTCTCTTCTTCCTCTCCCCTTCTTCCTACTTCCTTCTTCCTTTCCACCTTCCCTATTCCTCTCTTCTCTCTTCCGTCTCCTTTCTCCTCTCTCTCCTTCTCCCACTCTCCTTCTCTCTTCATGTCCCTCTCCTTTTCCCTCTCTCGTTCCTCCCCTCTCCGTGTCCTCTCTATCTTCCTTATCCCTCTCCCACTTTCCTTTCCTCTTCATGTTCATGTCCCTATCCCTCTCCTTCTCCCACTCTCCACCCCTCTTCATGATCCTCTCTCCTCGCCTATCTCTCTCCTTCTCTCCTTCCCTCTCCTTCTCTCCTTCCCTCTCCTTCTCTCCTTCCCTTTCCATGTTCCCTCTCCCCTTCTTTATCCCTCTTCTACCCTCTCCGTGTCTCTCCCTTGCACATACACGCATAACACTCTGCCTTTTCAAAATATTCATGTCTGGACGGCTTGCAACCCTGGCTTTAGGCTCACAAAAGAGTAGTGTTTTACGGTACATTAAACCTTTTTCCACGGACTGCTGAATCGAATATGCCCTGGTGTTTATGTATCACGTGTTAGTTCTCTTTTCCTCTTCCTTGGCGATGCATATGTTCTAGAGCTGTTTTTTTTTTTTTTTTTTTTTTTTTTTTTTTTTTTTTGTTTTGTGTGTTTGTGTGTGTGTGTTGTGTGTGTGTGTGTGTGT
>NC_051392.1:34869828-34872328 GCF_015228065.2 Penaeus monodon
AGAAAAAGGGGGAAAGGAAGAGAAGAAAAAAAGAAAACATGGAAAAGACGACAATGGGCAGACAAGACAAGAACAACAAACAGACAGATAGACAAACAGACAAAAGGACAGACAAGCAGATAGACAGACAAAGAGTAAGAGAACGTGAGGAAACTAAAATTGGTAGAGTGAGCGAAAGCGTGTGTGTAAGGATATGTGCGTGTGTATATATGTGTGTGTAAGAGTGATTGTATGGGCGACTGTATATATGTACATGTGGCTATGTGTGAGAATGTGTACGATAACTGTATGTGTGTATGGACGGCAGTATATGTGTTTGTGTGTTTGTATGTGTGTGTGTGTGTGTGTGTGTGTGTGTGTGTGTGTGTGTGTGTGTGTTTGTGTGTGTGTGTGTGTGTGGTTGTGTGTGGTGTGTGTGTGTGTGTGTTGTGTGTGTGTGTGTACATGTGATTGGTGTGCATATGAACGACTGTATACATGCTTGTGTGACTATGTGTGAGAATGTGTATGTGTACATATGAATGCATAATATATGTGTACAAGTGACTGTATGTGCGTATGGACGACTGTATACATGCGTGTGTCTATATGTGAGAATGTGTGTGTGTGTTCGTCACTGTGCGTATGTGTGCGAAGGAAATAATTGCACTTGTCAATCATCATTTTCGCTTTCCAATATGTTTTCAACATCGCCGCCATATTGATCAACATCGTCATATAAGAATGAAAAGAAAACAGCATGAGGGCAGAATTATTTCGATTCTATGATGAAACAAACAAAGATATTACCGTTATTATTAGCAGCCTTTTGCCCTGCTGAATGACACTCACTGAAAAATCATTAACTAATTAAAGCTACTGCAGTTTTTTTCGTTAAGTGTAATTACGCCATGGAGATTTGATATCATTATTACAATTATGAAATGAGCAATGTACTACTCAAATAGTACTCTGTCGACTTTGGTCCATTAACAACATCATTTACCGTGGCCAATTTCAAAGCAGTTTTTTTGACTCATTATGCTCGCGATGATGAATAGAATCACAATCGTCAAAAAAAAAAATGTTGATTGTCAATTTTTATTGTTATTTCTCTACAGTTTTCTGAGCTATGTATCAACGGAATACCAATTAGCAGGACAAAATAAACAGATAAATGTTTTGCCTATATTAATGATGTGTACATATGCATATATTCACATAAACATGTGTACAGCAATACACACAGAACAGGGTACGAATATATATATTCTAAACGCAAACATGACAACTCACAGAACATGCACAGTCAAACAAACACATATATATTAACACATACATATCCCCCATTCACAAACACATATACGCAGGCAGACACATATAAATACACCAAATCCGATACGTGCCATAGGTATTAATATACTGTACACATGCGTACAAAAAGACAACACATCCCACACACAGTTACCCAAAAGGGCACATAGCCTCTGATATACTGTATACGTGTGTACACAAAGACACATACATACACACACATACACACAAAATCAAACATACACACACACGCGCGCGCACACACACACACAACACAACACGCGCGCGCGATCGCACACACACAACCCCCACACACACCACACACACACACACCACACAACACATGAAAACATACACATATACACACAAAGTCAAACACACTCACACACACAC
The DNA here is from genome assembly GCF_015228065.2 of Penaeus monodon. Classification (NCBI taxonomy): domain Eukaryota; kingdom Metazoa; phylum Arthropoda; class Malacostraca; order Decapoda; family Penaeidae; genus Penaeus; species Penaeus monodon. The sequence continues at coordinate 34,871,515 of NC_051392.1, forward strand.
AAACACAAAACACCACCACACACACACACACACACACACACACCCACACACCACACACACACACACCCACCACACACACACACACACACACATACACACAAAAAATAAACAACAGTCGCGCTCGACAACGAAACCAAACATCAGAAAACGACATCCAAGTTTTAATTTATTTTTGTTGCTATTCCCTCGTTTTGATATATTCAATTTCCTGTTCATATCCGTTTTCTTTTGTTATTCCCGTTTTTTTTTTCTCTTCCCCTTTCTAAAATTTGTTGAAATGTTTCTTTTATTTCTTGTTCTCGTTAGATTTTTCCCTTTTCCCTTTCTTTTTTTCTTTTTCTTCCTATTTTCGCTACACATCCCACTTTCATTCTTTAAAATGCATGATTTTTTTTCTTTTTTCCCTTCATTTCCTCGGTTCGATATTCTTTCTGCAATTTCGTTACTTTCCTAATTTCGTCGAAATTTCATTTTTTTTTTTTATCATTCTAGCTCCTTTTTCCTGACTTTTTTCTTTTTCTTTCTTTCTTTATCCTTTCTCTCTTTCTTTTCTACTTATCTTCACCCGATTTTTTTTTCCTTATTCTCGCTTGGAATTTCCATTTCTTTTTATTCTCTTTAGATCTTTCTCTCTTTTTTTTTTTTTTTCTTCCTATTTCTTTCCATTTCTATTCTAGCTTTTTTTTTCTTTCCTTCAATTCTCGATAAGAATTCTTTTTTTTTTCTTTAGATTTTTTTTTCCCCTCCTATTTTGGCCCCCGGAATTTTTCTTTCCTTTCTTTAGGGTTTTCTTTTTATTCTGATAATCTATTTT
>NC_051392.1:34889828-34898539 GCF_015228065.2 Penaeus monodon
GTGTGCATGAGCTTAGTCATATCATCCTTAATTACAGTTAATTACAATTTCTTAGAATTTCTATTATCGTGGATCCCTTTTTTTCGTTTTTTTTTTCTTTGCTACATTATACATTCTGTGCAAAGAAATATTATACGTGTTAGCAGTGTTGAATAAAATATGTTGTTTAATCATAAACAACAAAATTTAGAAGCTTATGATGATGATGATGATGATGATGATGATTATGATGATGATGATGATGATGATGATGATGACAATAATAATAATAAATAAATGATGATGATAATAATAATAATATAATAGTAAAAAGTAATAGTAAAATAATATGTAATAAAATGAAATGATAATGATAATGATAATTTATAATGATATGATAATGATATAATAATAATAATAATAATAATGATAATAATGACAGATAGATACATACATAAATAGATAGATAGACATATAGCCAGAGAGATAGATAGACAGAAAGGCAGACAGATACACAGAAAAACAGACATGCAATAATAGGAAAGATATATATTATAATATATATATATATATATATATATTATATATTATATATAATATAATATTATAATATATATATAAGTAATGTTTCAGGAATATCACACTAACAAGCAATAAATAACATAAATAAAAAACTATTGCTTTAATGCAAATATCAAACCACATCAACGCACGCAATAAAAGGATATATTTTCGTCTAAAATTAAAATTGGTATTACGAGATTTGACATCATACAACAAAAAATAAAAAATAAAAAAGACTGTAATCTCGAAACATTCAAATTCATTAATCTCCGGCGCAGTGGAAGCGAAGGCAGGAAAAAGGAAGGAAGGATAGATATAAAAAATCTGAGATTTTAAAGAATAATGAAGAAAAAAGAATAAAGATGAGAGGGGAGAGATAGATGGAAAATAGATGGAAAAAGAATGTTTGCGTGTGTGTGTTGCAAGGGTCATTTTCTCTCCGTCTGAATGCCTTTTGTTGCAGATGTAAAAGTTGAAGGATAGTTTGCTCTTCTAACGAAAGGAATGAGGAATAGAGGAAGCCGAGAGATGAGAACAGATTATGAGTTTATGAACGTTAGTGCTTGATAATATCTTGATTTTGATTTAAATTTCAGTGAATGTATGAATGGGTGCCACCGTATGAACAGGCTGTGGTGTGTGTGTGTGTACTATATATATATATATATATATATATATATATATATATATATATATATATATATAATATATATATATATATATATATATATATAACATACATACATACATTTATATTATATATATATATTATATTATATATTATATATATATATATATATATATATAAAACTTTATATTATTTAAAAAATATAAAATTATATTATAAAATTATATATATATTATTATTTTATATATTAATAATGTTTGTGTGTTAATATATAGATTTTAAAATATATATTTATATATATATATATAATTATTATATTATAATTTATTATATTATTAATATATATTATTTTTAAATTTAAAAAATTTAACATTTAATTATACTATTATATATATTATATATTATATATATATTATAATATATTATATTATATAATGTTGTGTGTGTGGGGTTTTGTGTGTGTGTGTGTGTGCCTTTGTGTGTGTGTATGTGTGTGTTGTAGTTGTCTGGTACTGTCTCTGTACAGACTGCACACGATCGAGGGCTTGTACTAAATCCCTCGTCTTTCGTTTTTTGGCTCGAATCCTCCTCCAAAACGCATTCCGACGCAAGGGGGTTCAAGGGCTAAGCATAGGCGCAGGAGCAGGGTAGTTACTGCCAGGCAAGGATAAGCCCCCCGCTTTATGGTATCGCCGGGCAGGGCGTTTAAAGTCCTGTTCCCTGTGCAATTAAAATGCAATTGACCCTTCACTTCCCCCGTGTTGGGGGACCAAAACCCAGCTGGAAATCGTAGCTTTTGATAAGATGCATTTTTTAACAGTTTCAGACAATGGACTAAGTTTTCCTTACTTTATCTTAAAAGTTATTTTTATGGGGGAAATTAAATGATTAAGAATATGGAAAAAGAAAGAAAGGGGGGGAAACTGATGATAAAGGGGAAGAGGGAGAGATAAGGAAGTGAAGAAGAATGGTTTAAAGACGGGTTTTTATTAATTTAAGGGAAAAAAAGGAAAAAAAAAAAAAAAAAGTATATTTAATATGTGTGGAATAAAAAAGAAATTGAAAGGGGAAAAAAATAGAAAAAAAAAAATACTACACTCCCGGGGGGGGGGAAAAAAAACTGCCTGAATGAAAAAAAAACCCTTTACCCAAAAAAAAAAAAAAAAAAAAAAAAAAAAAAAAAAAAATTACACCATTTATCACCCGACCTTAAAGCTCAATATGTTACGATTGCAAGATCATGATGCAGGTTGTTGCAAAGCGGCCCCATCCCTTTTCCCTCCTTCTCCTTACTAAACTGAGATTTCTTGTTCGTTTGTGTGTACAAGTTATAAAATTTTTGCTTTTTTATTTTTTTGTTTCTTGTTTCATGTTTTTTTTTTTTTTATCATTGTTTTTTTTATTATTATATTATCATTTTATTATTATTATTATTTCATTATTTCTATTTCATTTTTCATCATCATCATCTCATCACATCATTTTTTTTTTTTTTTTCTTTCTTTCTTTCTTTTTTTTTTTAAGGGGTTGCTTATTCGGGTTTTTTTTTTTTTTTTGTTTGGGAATTTTATTTCAAATTTACTTTTTCCTTCAATAGTATAAATTTTAAACCCCATAATGATCACAATTTTTCATCATCTTAGCATATCAAAGATGGTAATAATTATTATCATAATTTTTTTTAAATTTTTAAATATCGATATTAGCATAAAAAATTTTAATTTTTCCCTTTTCTCTTGTTTTTACTGTTTCATTATTATATTTTTTTATTTTTCATTATCATTATCATTATTATCATTATAATTTTTTGTTTTTATTATCTTTTATTTTTATTTTTTTATTTATTTTATTTTTATTATTTTTATATATTTTTATTTATTATTTTTATTTTTATTATTACATCATCATCATTATTATTATTATTTTACTATTATATTTATTGCAAGTATTATTCTTACCATTATTTTCATTGTTATCATTATAATTATTTATCATTATCATCATCATTATCATTTTTTGTTTTATTATCATTACTGTCATTACCATTATTTTTCATTACCCTTACTATTTTATTGTTGTTGTTTTGTTTTGTTGTTATTGTTATTATATGTATTATTATTATTATAATTATCATTATGATTATTATTATTATTATCATATTACTGTTACTATTATTATCACATCATTATTGTTATTATCATTATTATTTTTGTATTCACTATTATTATTATTATTATTAATTATTTATTATTATTATTATTATCATCATCATATTATTGATATTACACTCATTATCATTATTATCATTTCCTTTTCCTTACCATTAGCATTATTATCATTACTATTATAACATCATCACCAACTGTTATTACAATTATTATCATCATCCTTATCACCAATTCAAACAAAGGAAATAATTTGGGAAAAATTTAAAAAAAAAAATGAAAAAGAAATGAGAGAGAGAGAAAAAAAAACGCCCCCTTTCCCCCCCCCCCAAAAAAAAAAAAAAAAAAAAAAGGGAAAATAAATAGAAAGAAAAAGAAAGAGGGGGAAAGAGAAAGAGACAGAAAGAAGAGGAAAAAGTTTAGTCACGAATTCGCCTTAACGGGGGCCATTTGCAGCGCCTCCAAAGCCATAAAGGATAACCCCCCACCCCCCCAAAAATCCTCACCCCCCTCCCCCCCCACCCTCCCTTGCTGTTTACTCTCTCTGTCTATTCTATCTCTCTTTTAAATTTTCTTTTTTCCTCTGTTTTTAGTTTTTGTCTTTTCTTTTTCTTCTCTATCTATCTTATCTTCTGTCTGTCTATTCTCTACCTACTGTCTATTAGCTATATTCCTTTTTCTTTTCTCTCTCCTATTATCTTTTGTCTTCTTTTATTTTTCATTTCTCTCTATCTATCTGTTTATCTATTTTTTATTTTTCATTTTCTCTCTCTGTCTATCTATCTACATATCCTTTCTTTTTTAATTTTCTATCTCTCTTGTCTTTTCAATTTTCTATCTATCTATCTGTTTATCTAATTTCCTTCTCTCTCTGCTCCTCTCTTATCTATCTATCTATTTTATCTTTTCTTTTTTTTTCTCTTTTTTCTCTCTCTCTATTCTATTATTCTTTTTCCTGCTCTCTCCTTCTCTCTATCATTTATCTATATTTCTGTCCATTCATCTCTCCCCTTTCCCTTTTTCTTCCTTCCCCCTCTTTCTCTCTCTTTCCCCTTCTTTCTTCATCCTTCTCATCCCTATCCTCTCATCCTCTCTTCTACTTCCTTCTCTATCTATCTATCTATCTATCTCTTTCTCTCTCATTCTCCCTCAATTTTCCCCCTCTTTCCCTCCTCTTCTCTCTCTCCCTCACCCCTCTCTCTCCCCTCCTTCCACCATCCCTCTGATCCCTTTCCCCCCTCATCCTCTCTCCTTCTCCTCCTCATCAATCCCCCCCCTTCTCCCTCCCCCTTCCTCCTCCCTCCTCCCCCTTTTCCCACGTCTGCAGCCCCTTGAACTATAAGGTCACGTGCCTCTATTTTTCTCCCTCGGTGTTCCCCGTGCGTCCCTTGTGTGGATGCGGATGTTTTGTGCTACTGCGTGGGGTGTGTCTTGTTTTGTTTGTATGTGCGAATTGGCGGGGGTACAAGGGCTCACTTACATATATTGATGCTGCATGTTGGTATTCTAAAGCATGCACGTACATACACGAACCCACACAAATACAACGTGTGTACATGTGTGTTTTATATTTTATATATGAATATATATGTGTGTGTGTGGGGTGTGTGTGTGGTGTGTGTGTGTGTGTGTGTGTGTGTGTGCATGTAAATTTATATATATTATATATATATATATATATATATATTATATATATATATATATAGAGAGAGAGATGAGGAGAGAGAGAGAGAGAGAGAGAGAGAGAGAGAGAGATGAGAGAGAGAGAGAGAGAGGAGAGGAGAAGACAGAGGGGAAGGGGAAGAGGACAGACGGGACGAACAAAAAAGACAGAGCCCGAAGTGAAGACACAGAGACAGACGAATAGATATAGAGAGATAAATAGATATAAAAAGACTAATAGACAGATAGACAAGCGAATCGATTTAAATAGATAGGTAGGTGACGCAGATATAAATACATTCAAACAAATAAATGAAATACATGTAAAAAAGAAAGTGATGTCCATAAATGTGTTTATTAATTTCCGATAAATAAAGTCCATTATTATGACCGTTGTAGGAAACTAATCTTCATTTTCTTACTGTTGTTGTAGAGAAAATTAATTATCATATTAGCCTTTTCTTATATTTTCTATAATATAATACATATGTACTTTTATTTTTAAAGTATCATATTAAGTTTTTTTTTTCATAATATCAGCGATATGTTATTATTATAATTATTTTTGTGTATTTGTGTGTAAATATATTGTGTACTATTGAGCAATTTTGTTATTTCAATAAAAATGAGTCTTCTTAGATAATTATTTTTTCGTTAGATTAATTAACTTAATAACAGATGCTGTTTTAAGGTTATCATGAAATAATTTTTTTTTAATTCTTAGTCACATCCCAATCTTTTAATCATTAAACTATTATTTTGTATAGAAAATAAGAAGACTTTATGATATTTGGGATTATATAAACTCCACAAAAAGGAACATGTCTGCTCTTCGATGCATAACGACACTGCAAGTCTTTTGATAACAATGGAATGGGTATGGAAGTTTCGATTGTCCAGCCTTCTCCACTTCCAAGTTTCGCCCCTCAGTTGTTGTGCGAATTGCCAGTTTGACTATTTGGTATCCGGAACACATTCATCTTATTCGAACAGCATTGCTTCGAATACAAAGTCGAAAGCAGTGCTTCACACATCGGTTCCCAGACGAGTTCCCGGGAAGTGTAGGGAATTGTACAGGACAAAGTGGCATAACTTCAATAAATGAACATATTGAAGTTTTTATTATTGGACATAAATGATAAGAGTGAAGGTATTGTGATGACGATAGGACCGAACATCAACAATAATAAAAAATAATGACATTTAGGGCTTATAAAAGATAAAGATTTTTAACATGGTTCGATTGATGGATTTAGTGGGGAAACGGAAACGTAAATGGGAAGATGATAATGGTAATAAATAATAATGATTATAATGATTATAAGAAGTAGAATTATAAAAAATGATAATTATCATAATGATAGTAATAATAATTATTTATAATCATGCTAATAAGAATGATATTGATAATAATAATATTAATGATAATGATGATAGCAGTAACAATAACGATAGTAATGATAATTATAATAACAATATTAATAATGATGACAATTGTGATATCAATAATAAAATAGTAATTGATAATAATAATATAATGATAATAATAAAAAGCAATAATAAAATAATGATGTGATGGGAACAAGAAAAACATTAATGGTAATAATATAATAATAAGATGATAATAACAGTCGTGATAATATAATTATTATTATCATCATTATTATTATTGTTATTATTATTATTATTATTATCATTATTATTATCATTATTATTATTATTATTATAATGATAATGATATTAATAACTATAATGATAATTGTAATGAGGATAATGAATATAATAAATGATGATAATGATGATAATGATAATAATGACGATGCAATAGTGATAATAATATTAATTACAATAATAATGATGACTGATAATAATGACACTGATAAAAATATTAATGATAACAATGATAATGACACTTATAATACAATTGAGAAAAATAATGATAATGACAATAACAATAATCATAATGATAATAGTAATAATGATGATGATAAACAGAGGAGTAAAGATAATAATAATTAATTAATTTAATTAGAATAATGAAACCACAAGGAAATGAAATAATCATATTATAATAGTAATAATAACAATAACAGTTATTGATGATAAAAACAATAATAATGATAATCATGATAATGACATTAGTGACAAAAAAAATATGATAATGACATTGACAAAAAAATCTGATAATGACAATGATAAAAATAAAAAGTAAATAGATAAAAATAATAATAAGATTAAGAATAACATAACAATAATTATAATAATGATTATGATAATCATCTCAATCGTGAATTTATACATACAAATCAATAACTTAAAAAAAAATGTCACAAGCATTAGCGACGACAAAAAAAGCAGAAAAAAATAGAAAATGAGAAGCAGAGAGAGAAAAAAAAACAGAAAGCAGAAAAACAGAGGAGGAAGAATAGGAAGCAGAAAGCAGAAGAAGGAATATATTAAAAAAAAAAAAAAAAAAAAAAAAAACAGGAAGGCGAAGAGTGATCAGTAGAGAAACGAAAAGCAGAGAAAAGAAAAGAGAGAAAGAGGGAAGGAGTAAAGCAGAGAGGGGTGAATAGGGAACAGAAAGAAGAGAAAATAAGAAATAATAGAAATAAGAAAAATAAACAAAAATAAGAGAAAAAAAAATTAAAGCAGAGAGTGCAAAGAACAGAAAAATAAAAAAAAGGAAATTGTCTTTAAAAAGCAAAAAAGAGCTGAAAAAAGCAAAAAAAACAATAACGTAGAGGGAGAGCAGAAGCAGAATAAGAAAGATATAAAAAGAAAATGAAAAGCAGAGAGCGCAAAGTAGGAAGAAAACCACAAGAACAGAAAAATAAAACAAAAATAACTAACGAACAAATAAGAACGAAAATAAAAACGAAAATAAAGAGGCAGTAAAGCAGGAGGGAAGAGAAGGAGAAGAAAGCTGAAACGGAGAAAAGCAAGAATACAGAAAGCAGAGAATAAAAAAATGAAAATATAAGAAAACGAATGAATAAAAAAAAGAAATATGATAATAATAATAATAATAATAAAGATAATAAAAAAATAAGCAGATATTTTTTTAAAAAGCAGAGAATTAAAAACAAACAGAAAGCAGAGAATAAAAAATAAAGATATAAGAAAACGAATGAATAAAAAAAGAAATATAATGATAATGATAAAAAATATAAAAAATAGGCAGATAATTTTTTAAAAAGCAGAAAATAAACTAAAAAGAGATAAAGAAGAGAATTAAAAACAAACAAAAGCAGATAATAAAAAATAAAAATATAAGAAGACGAATTAATAAAAAAAAGAAATATGATAATAATAATAAAAAATATAATAAAAAAAAAAAATAAGCAGAGAATTTTTAAAAAGCAGAAAATTAAAAAGAAACAGAAAGCAGAGATAATAAAAAATAAAAATATAAGAAAACGAATGAATAAAAAAGAAATATGATAATAATAATAAAAATAATGATAAAAAAAAAATAGCAGATAATTTTTTAAAATCAGAAATCAGCGAATAAGAAAAGAAGCAGAGAAAAAAAAAAAAAAAAGAAAGGGAAAAAAAAAACAAGAAAAAAAAATTTTTAAAAAAAAAAAAGAAAAAAAATAAAAGAAATTTTAAAAATTAAAAAAAGAAAAAACAAAAAAAAAAAAAAAAAAAAATTCCACGAAGGAGAGAATTTCCCCCCCCCCCCTCAGCCCAACCCCTTTTAAAAAAAA
>NC_051392.1:34898639-34901139 GCF_015228065.2 Penaeus monodon
ACTTGAGGTCACTCGCATTTCCTCATTAACGCTAGCTGTCACTCACACATGCATACACACACCTTCACCTCACTCACACACGCAGGACAAAAGACACTGACCCTTTTTCATTAATAAGGCTGGTTGCTGTCTTAGTGCCAGCGTAAAGATTTATTATGTATCTCTTTAGCCCGCAATTTTGTCCGTCGTGACGAGTGGTTCGTACATAATGTACAAGTTACATCTATTTCTTATCTGTGTGACGACTATAGTTCAAATAGATCTTCGCGGATCGCCGACGTCGTTCCCTTATCTATTCTCATATCTATCAGAGACGGTGGGTAGTTCAAGTCAGGTCTTCGCGGACCGCTACTGATGTCTCCCTCTTCTATTTTCTTCTTTATCTTTGTGAAAGTAAAACACAAAATAAAAAAAATGACGAAAATAAGTTAAAAACCAACATTAAAAACCGTAAATTGTTATGAATAATCGGCTAGTGGTAATTCCCACCCCATCTTCTCTGTTGCCTTTCTTTTTCTCTTACTCTGGCCCTTACGTGTATGATCTGGCTCCCCGACTTTATATTGCAGTCGGACCGATACGGCACCGAGGGAGGACCCTTAGGATGCTGTAAGAAGGACGTCATCGAAGATCGCCATAGGCCCACGGACCAGGATTTTCGTCAGAAAAGGCGTTGCCTGCCAGACTCCCCGTAGATCCAGCGAACCAGCACCTTTGCCGCAGGTACCAGTCGCCCCAGAATGCTGTGCCTGGCGGACGCCTGCAGATCCGGTCAACTCCAGGAGCTCGTAGCGCAGATATCAGCCGCCCCGAGATGCCGCCCCTGCCCCGACGCCCGTAGATCCGAATGAAGATTACGAGGACGTGTGGACGCGAGAAGGACCTGGACGAGATCTGTGAGGACGTGTGGACGAGGACGCCGCCGAGTTAGGCCTGGGCCAGGACTACGAGGAGGTCACGAATCCGAAGTCAAGGAGGACCTGTGCGAGACTTTCGAGGACGTGTGAACATCGAGAACGGACAGATTACACCAAGGACCAGGAGGATGAGGACAACATGGACGAGCAGCCACGAAGTTGAACCAGGACAACGCACGAGAACGAGACGACCAGCCAAGTTAGGTCACCCTTGAAGGCGCCTCGAGGGCGAGGCGCGAGTAGGTGGCCGAGCAATATAAGATGTGGATAATTCTATTTCTGTTACAGGATGTGGATAATTCTATTTCTGTTACCAGTGGACCACGTGGCCGTTTTCCACGTGGATCCAAATGTCACAAATAAGAACCACCCGCTCAGCGAGGGCGGAGGTCACATTTTATATCTGACCTCGTTTGACCGAGAGTTCGTGCTAAGCTACCACCGCACTAAGGTCAGCTCCGCCCTCTCTCCGGGCAGCTGACCGTGACCTCCGCGCGGCCCGATTATAACTAGACATGTCTTGTGTGTTTTATACTGCGTGGTATCAACTCTCAGAAATAAAGAGTCAAGCAGTTAACAAGAGAGAAGAGAGAGAGAGAGAGAGAGAGAGAGAGAGAGAGAGAGAGAGAGAGAGAGAGAGAGAGAGAGAGAGAGAGAGAGAAGAGGAAAGAGAGAAGAGAGAGAGAGAGAGAGGAGAGAGTAGAGAGAGAGAGAGAGAGAGAGAGAGAGAGAGAGAGAGAGAGAGAGAGAGAGAGAGGAGAGAGAGAGAGAGAGAGAGAGAGAGAATGAAGATAAGGACACCCACAGACTCAGTACAGTAAAACGTGAATCAGACGAAATATGAAATAGAGGAAAAAAAAAAGAAAAAAAAAATCTCATATTTTCTTTTTCTAATTTCCAAACTATTTTCTTTATCAGGGAAAGAAATCTGAACCCAGGAAGAAGAGATAACATATACGCGATTCACCCGATAGCAAATTCAGATATGATAGTAAGTTAATGAAGATTAAATGATGATTCAATATAATTAATGAAAACCGAATGGTAGTAAGTAAAGTAAGATCGATTGATTAATGTATATATATATTATTGCAATAATAATTATGATAATGAGGATAATGATAATGAATATAATTGTAATAATAATAATAATAATGATAAATAACAATGATAATAGTAACGATCTCAATGATAATATTAATGATGATAATGTAATTATGAGGATAATAGTAATGATAATAATGATAAGAATTATATGATTTATAATAATAATCATAATAATAATAACAAATGATAATAAAACTGACAATGATAATAATAACAATAACAAATGATAATAAAAATGACAATGATAGTAATAATGATGATGATAATGATAACAATATGAAAATGTTAAACACCTACATAAAAACAATAATGATGAAAATTATACTAAAGATAATGACAATTAGTAGCCACAATCATAAGAGTAATGGTGATAATAACAATAACACCCTAACAAGATGATAGGAAAACACAGCTAACTAAACAATGATATTCTTCCTGATAATGATGATGATAATAACAACGCCCTCTATTTTCGT
>NC_051392.1:34908639-34911139 GCF_015228065.2 Penaeus monodon
TAGCTGAATGGTAATGATATCAATATTGCTATTATCGTGGCAATGCTAAAATTATCAGTATCATTAATGTAATTGCTAATGAATCCCTACCCTAATTATTTTGTCATTACTACCATCACATCTTCTTACTTTTCGCATAATTATGTTTATTATCACCATCATTATTATTATTATTATTATTATTATTATTATTATTATAATTATTGTTATTATATTATTATCATTATATTATTATTATTATTATTATTATTATTATTATTATTATTATTATTATTATTATTATTTTCCTTAGATCTGCTAATTAAAATCAAGCACTGGGTCACTATCAGCGACCTTATTATTATTACTATTATTATTATTATTATTATTATTATTATTATCATTGACGTTTGAGGCAATGGAACATCAACAAAAGCATGCAAAAATATGCTGAACAAACACAAATCAAAACATCCAGTCAAGTCAATTCTTGAACACAAAACACTTGAAATCGATAAAGCTCTTCTGAGAACATGCGCTGTGCTGTTTAAGACTATTTTTTGGACTTCTTCTAATTTTGGATTTCCCGGTATTTGTTCCAGAAACTTATCAGTACCTTTCTTTGTAAGGCCAAGTGCTCCAATAATAACAGGCAAAGTTTTTGTTTTTAAATGCCACATTTTTTCCACCTCTATATCTAGATCTTTATACTTTGATATCTTCTCGAACACTTTCGTTGGGACGTTTTTGTCTGAAGGGATGCTCATATCTATAAACAGGCAGGTGTTGTTTATTTTGTCCTTGATGACGATATCTGGACGATTCGCTTGTATAGTACGATCTGTGATCTGTGTGTGTGTGTGTGTGTGTGTGTGTGAGAGAGAGAGAGAGAGAGAGAGAGAGAGAGAGAGAGAGGATGAGAGAGAGAGAGAGAGAGAGATGAGAGAGAGAGAGAGAGAGAAAGTTCCACAAGATTGTAGCATCTTTACCTTCAGTAACTGGCTCTGGATGGTGTTTGTACCATTCATCTTGCATTCCGATAGAAAAGTGTTTGCAGATCTTCCAATGCAGGTACTTGCCCACTCTGTCGTGTCGATTTTTGTACTCATTCGGTGTTAATATTGAGCAACCAGACACAAGGTGATCAATTGTCTCAACCTTGTCTTCCTACACTTTGGGTCTGTGGCATTGTGCAAGATGTTAGCTTGATAGTTTCTGGTAAACAAACTTTGATCTTGGGCTGCAAGAATAAAACCCTCTGTTTCCCCTTTACGTCCAGAGCTTCTAAGCCACTGATGGGTCGCGGTTTCATCTACATCAGCGTGTTTGCTTCGAGCTGCAAACTGTCCGTGGAGAGGCTTTTCATGTCACCCAGATTCAAGTTTTTCTTGTCCGACCTTCTTCGCTTTTTGTTTTCTATGTTTAGCAGCCAATGTTGGCGACATATGTTCGATGTTTTCGCTCTCAATGCCTAATTCCTGAGAAAACTTATCTGATTCCTTTACTACCGAGTTTTCATGTACTCTAATTAATTGAAGCATCCAATCGTTGGTTAGATCTAAGTATTGTAAGAGACCAATCGCTGTTGTTTTGTACGATAATTCCAACTGCATCATCCCCCTACCTCCTTTACTTCTAGGGACGTACAGACGGTCTACGTCTGATTTAGGGTGATACATTCTCTTGCATGTCAGTTGCTTCCTAATTTTGGTGTCAATTTGTTTGAGTTCACTCAAGTTCCAGCCTATCACGTTAAAACTATATGTAACCACAGGTATTGCAAGAGTGTTGATTGCTGTTAGTTTGTTCTTCGAGTTTAATTCCGTTTTCAGGATTGACCTTACTCTTCGGATGCATTCTGTACGTATTTTTTTCTTCATCTGCGATTGTTGTATACCATCTATTATTATCATTTTTATCATTATTATTATTGTTTGATCATCATCATCATCATCTTTATTATTATAATAATCATTATTATTATCATCATTATTATTGTTATTTTTATTACCATTATTTTCATTCGTATTCTTATTAGTAGTAACATTATTACAATTATCATCATCATTATTATTATTATTACAATTATCATCATCATTATTATTATCATCATCATCATTACTATTGTTATTACTATTATCATCATTATCATTATTATTATTATTGTTGTTGTTGGGTTTGTTGTTGTTGTTGCTATTGTTGTTGTTGCTGTTGTTGTTGTTGTTGTTGTTGTTATTATTATTATTATTATTATTATTATTATTATTATTATTATTATTATTATTATTATTATTATTATTATTATTATTATTATCATTATTAAATTTTTATTATTTTCATCATCATCATTATCATTATCATCATCATCGTCATCATCATCATCATCATCATCGTCATCATCATCGTCATCATCATCATCATCATCATCATCATCATTATAATTGTGATTATTAACTATTATTATTATTATTACCATTATTATTATTACGCGTTTGACTCTCCAGGACATCCTCGTTGGGAA
>NC_051392.1:34931139-34933639 GCF_015228065.2 Penaeus monodon
CTCTCTCTCTCTTCCTCATTATTTAGACCCTCTCTCGCTCTCTATCTCATTTAAAATACATTACTATGACACAAGGACGAAATTTGACACATAAAGTACAAATGTTTTGTTGCTTTTTCTACGACGCATGTAATTAGCAAGATCTTTTTTCATGTAGATCCCTGTAGCAAGCGCGTCAGATGAATAATTTAAACAGCATGATTTTAAGAGCAGATGTAGATTAGAAAAAAAGAGTAGGAGGATTTCAAAGCTCTTTAAATCTTTGTGAGAAATGAATAGAATTTTAGCAGACATTTTTTTTTTTTTGTAAAATATTTTGAGTAATTCTGTTTTTGGGAATATAAGGAATAGTAATCACCTGGTCAGCCGTTACACAACTCATATAATTATATATGTAAACGGCATAGCTTTTCATCATTTTAGAAATTCTATCTAATGCATTTCTAAACTTTTACTCAATAAAAAAAAAATATATATATGCTTAAGTTAATAAACAGCTTACATAATGCTTATTATACATGATCTGAAAACATTAAAAAAAAGAAAAAAATGATGATGATTATGACAGGAAAGAGTTAGTGTTTGATAATGGTTTGATTAGTTATGACGTAATAATTTCTCCCCAGAATCCAGTTGTCTTTTTTTTTTATTCTAAGTTTCATTTTTGGCTTAGTTTTCGTTTTATTATTATTATTATTACTATTATTATTATTATTATTATTATTATTATTATTATTATTATTATTATTATTATTATTATTATTATTTTAGTTATCTGTCTATCTATACATCTATCGTTTTCTATCTTATCTTCTTCTATCTCATCTCTCTATCTATCTATCTTCTCATCTATCTCTATCTATATATATACATATTATATATATATACAACAACACATACAACATCAAACACACACACAACACACACACACAACACACACACACACACACACACACACACACACACACACACATATACAAACAAAAATAATATATATATATATATATATATATATATATATATTATATATAATGTATATATATATATTATGACCGATTCGATATGGATTTCATGTATTTCATTATTTTTTCAAGTGCTCCTTTGCTCCCCGGTATCGTAGGCGATCATGGATTGACCCATGATTGGTGCTTGGCCAATTTAGTCGAAACGGGTGATTGCCGTTGCCGTACCGCCCGGCGTTATCGAGTCACCAATCCTCTATTGACCCGGTTACTCGGACCGGGCTAATGTATACATACATACATACATTCATAAATTACATACATACATGCATACATACATACATACATACATACATACATGCATACATACATACATACATACATACATACATACATACATACATAATATATATATATATACATATATATATATTATATATATATATATATATATATATATATACACATAGATATATGTAGATAGATAGATAGATAGATAGATAGACAAACAGTTAGATAGATACATAGACAGATAAATACACACATAACTACGTATATTTATCTGGATTTCTGTTTATTTCTGGTTATGAATGCTGGTCTCGTGTTTCCCCTTTAATCGTCATTTTGTAAAAGACTTCAGTGCGGTTCACTTGTTCGTTATAAATGATAATGTGACAGATCATAGCTTTCATTTCACTCCCATATCTCTATTTCTCCTTTCTTGTTGTTTTTTTTCTCTCTCTCTCTCTTTCTTGCTCTCCCTACTTTATTACCTCTTTCTGTGTGTCTCTCTTTCCACTCTTCTGTTCTTTGATTTTTTTTTCTTTCTCTGTCTCTCTGTGTCTATTCTTTAGCTCATTTTTTTATTATATCTTTCTGTTTATTTGTCTGGTTTTCTGTCTCTCTTTATGCTTTTCTGTCTGTCTGTTTGTGAGCTTGTTTGTGTGTCTGTGTCTGTTTGTCTATTTTTCTGTCTCCCTATATGCTTGTCTATCTGTTTGTGCGTCTGTTTGTGTGTCTGTCTGTGTATCTCTCTATGTGTCTGTCTGTCTCTGTCTTAGTCTCTTTCTCTCTTTCTCGCTATTTCTCTCCCTCTACCTTCCTCGCTTTCTCTCTCTCATTCTCCTTTTAACTCCCCTTCCTTGTTTCTCTCATTCGCCTCAATCACCTCTCCTCCTCTTTGACTCCCCCCCCTATCCTCACCTCCCTTCCTCCTCCCCCCAAGGATCCCACCTCCCTTCCCCCCCTCCCCCAGGAATCTACCTCCCCCCCAAACCCACCACCCTTTCCCTCCCCCCCAGAACCCACCTCGCTGGTCCACATCCTGTAACTGACCTCCCTTCCCCCCACCCTAGGAATCCACCTCCCTCCCCCCTACCCCAGGAACCCACCTCCCTTCTCCCCACCTCACCCCACCTCCCACGTCCTCAACCCCTTTCCTCCCTCCCCTCCTCCCATATGCATCTCAACCCCCCCTCTTAATCTAACCACCCCTCCCCCTTAATCTACCCCCCCTCCCCTTTAATCTAGACTAACGA
>NC_051392.1:34953639-34956139 GCF_015228065.2 Penaeus monodon
CATATTTTCAACATTCATGATACTGATAGATTACCATGTTAGAAAATAGATGTTTACATACACACAAACGACAATAAATATTTAATGTTTGTTTGTTCCTAATGTCTCTTTGTGTGTTTACCTGGCAATGTTTGTTCTTCAATTACCCAGAATAACAAATCATTATATATCTGTTTTTTTTTGTTTTTTTTAAGTCCTACCTAGAAAAAAAAATTAATTAATTAATCTGAATTAAAATGTCTTTTACAAATGATATGTCAAGGAGAGCAAGTCACGTAAAAAAAAAAATATATATAAGGGGAAAAGTCTCTCAGGACTATAAGGAATTTAATTAATCTTCTCTGTTAAAAAAAGAGAAAAAAAGAAAGAAAGAAAAAACGACGGAAAGAATGAACAAGAGAAAAAATAGGTCACGTAACAGGCAAGAGCACAACAATAAGGAAGAAGAAGAAAAATGACGAGGAAGAGGAGAAGTAGGAAGAGAAAAGAAGAAGAAAAAGGAGGAGAAGAAGAAAAAGGAGGAGAAGAAGAAAAATGAGAAGAAAAACAAGAAGAGGAAGAAGAAGGAGAAAGAGAGAGAAAAAAAGAAAGAGGAAGAGAAAGAGGAGAAGGAGAAAGAGGAGAAAGATGAGAAAGAGAAGGAGAAAGAGAAGGAGAAAGAGAAGAGAAAGGGAAAGAGAAAGGGAAAGAGAAAGAGAAAGAGAAGAAGGAGAAGGAGGAGGAGAAAGAGAAGGAGAAGGAGAAAGAAAAAGAGAAGAAAGGAGGAAGGAGAAAGAAAAGAGAGAAAGAGAAGGAGAAGAAGGAGAAGAGAGAAAGAGAAGAAGGAGAAGAGAGAAAGAGAAGAAGGAGAAGAGAGAAAGAGAAGAGAAGAGAAAGAAAGAAGAAAGGAGAAAGAAAAAGAGAAGGAAAGAGAAAGAGAAGAGAGAAGAAAGGAGAAAGAGAAAGAGAAGAAGAGAAACGTTGAAAAAAAAGCAAAGACAATGCAGAATAATGAGAAAGAAAAAGAAACTCAACCTTACAACTTAGATCTTCAAACGTTTTCATACCATAACAGAACTGCCAGAGACGATTATTAGCAAAGCGTCTATCCAGCGGTGTTGAAGTTTTTGCAAAATTCTCTTTGGACTATTAGCGTCGCGCTGTATCACCCATATGTTGAATGTATCTAGTGGGTATGTCTTTTTGTATTTTTTTTTTCCTTTCGTTTGGGTGAATTTACAAATGAGTTTCAGGCATTAATAAAGTTAGTAGTGGTTTTTTTATTGGATGGATGGGATAATACATGCTAATACGTGATACTATGTGTCCGATGAATTAATGCAGTATCACATCATATCAGCAATAATTAGTATCACATCATATCAGCAATTATTAGTATCTCATCATATCAGTAATTATTAGTATCACATCATATCAGCAATTATTAGTATCTCATCAT
Organism: Penaeus monodon; assembly: GCF_015228065.2. NCBI lineage: Eukaryota > Metazoa > Arthropoda > Malacostraca > Decapoda > Penaeidae > Penaeus > Penaeus monodon. Next base: position 34,955,078 of record NC_051392.1, read on the forward strand.
ATCAGTAATTATTAGTATCACATCATATCAGCAATTATTAGTATCTCATCATATCAGTAATTATTAGTATCACATCATATCAGTAATTCTAATCATTTCTTTACGCATGCGGTATCTACATACCTATCAAGAGAAAAAAATAATAAAATCGTTATATAAACATACGAGACAGTTTTAGAGAAAACTAGTGATATAGCCTTAATAACGGGGAAATGTAATTCACACTCAAGGAAAGGGATTCTTGACTCAGTACATGATTAACGCTAATCTTCATTATGGCATGCGGGTTATTCGACAAGACAGAGCTAAATCTTTCGTGAAATTGAGAGTGGGAGATTATTCCTTATGTTATATCATCTCTTTCTCTATCTCAGTTATTTGTTTATCTTCAAGTATATTTTACGAATGTATGTCTGTCATACACACGGACATATCCTCTCTTTCCTTACTTATCTTTATCTTTATAATTTTCTTTTTCTCTTTCTCTTTCTCTCTTTCTATTTCTCTCTCTCTCTCTCTCTCTCTCTCTCTCTCTCTCTCTCTCTCTCTCTCTCCATCCCCCTCGCTCTCTCTCTCATCCTCTCCCTCCCCCCCTTCTCTCTCTCTCCACATACATACAAAAACACAAAGTTACCACATAAGGCCCAGTTATTTTTACAAACGGAAATGTGACACCCGAGGACGACCTTAGGAAACCTTAGGACCTGCTGAACACACACTGGTACAAAACACGTAATGTTGAGAGTGATTTAGAAATAACCTTTTTTCACATTATTGCCGTATGAAAGTGGTTTCGAAGTGGTCTTTTCCCCATGTTATTACCGTCTAACGAATATTTACACTGCAAAGGCTATTGGTTTAGACATTGGAGACCTTTAAAACAAAATCTCAAAATCATTGCACAAGGGACTGGAGAAAAGTAGCATCCCAGTCTTATAATGAAAGTAAACAACTTTTCAGGGATATATATATATTTCTTTCAAGTATTTTCTCCCTAACGGCAATCTTCAAAAGGACGGAGCACACGTGATATTTTGAGCTAAAAGATAATGGAAAATATTT
>NC_051392.1:34961139-34963639 GCF_015228065.2 Penaeus monodon
ATGATGATGATGATGATAATGATAATGATAATGATAACGATAATGATAATGATAATGATAATGATAATGATAATGATAATAATGATGATGATGATGATAATAGTAATAATGATGATTATGATGATGATGATGATGATGATGATGATAATGATATTGATAATGATAATGATAATGATAATGGTAATGGTAATGGTAATGATAATGATAATGATGATGATGATGTGATGATGATGACGGTGATGATGTAGTAGAAGATGTACAAAAATGATAATGAAAATGAAAAGGATAAAAAAGATGAAAAAGGATTTATTGTGACAGACATAGAGATGGTGTAAATATTAATAATAATTAAACCGAAGAAGATAGGTAATTAACATTTATAATATTGCTAGATATATTAACGTCCTAACTTTTAATCAGCGAGTCCTATGTATTTCTTTTTTCTTTTTTTCTTTCATGCTTTCAAAACTAAATCGCTTTCATTTGAATATCCTTTCGAAACTTTTTTTTTTCTTTTTTCTTTTTTTTTTTTGCGAATGTTGGATTAACTTTACCAAAGGAAAGAAATTTACATCGAACAAAGTTTAGCGAATAAAATGGTTTCTCAATTTGAGGAATTATCTCTCGATCTATAATGATTTTTGTTATTTTTGTCTTTTCGTCTCTCTTTCTGTCTCCCTCTTTATTTATTTATTTTTTTCTTCTCTTTCTCATTATTATTTGAAGTCGAGTGGCACAAACCGCTTTTCTCGTAATTAGCAATTATTTATTTTTCTCTTCATTTGCATATGCCCTTAACATAAAATATTAATCTAATTCTTAATGTTCTTTCTCTCTCTCCCTCTTCCTCTCTCTCTCGCTCTCTATGTCTTTGTCTCGCTTTCTCTCTCTCTCTCTCTCTCTCTCTCTCTCTCTCTCTCTCTCTCTCTCTCTATATATATATATATATATATATATATATATATATATATATATATATATATATATCTATCTCTCTCTCTCTATCTCTATATCTATCTTGATCTCTATCTCTCTCCCTTTCTATCTTTATCGTATACACACACACACACACACACACACACACAGAGCAAGTTACATAGCTATACATATGTATGCGTGTGTGTATGTGTGTGTAAATCTTCGCTGTTAATTCTGTCTAATTAAGATTTGATATAACAAGCCAAATACAGATACTTTATTTACAATGTAATCCAGAATTCACGACTTTAGAAGGTAATAAATAAATATATAAATAAATAATATATATATTCATATATTTAACTCTATCCCATAGCTCGTTTCGTACTTATTTATTCAGTACCTTGTATCTTTTTTATTCCACAGTCTAAAATGTACGGAATTATCTACTAAAAAAATGAATCATCTATTTCAAGCTCAGAAGGGCGTGTAGCCTTTTAACTTAAAACTTCTAATAACTTATGCTTATAATTTCTAAAAACTTATAACTTATAACCTTTGCGACGTGAAGCCATGTCAAGCATATTCTAAAAAAAATAATTTATAATTAATAAATAAATAAATAGATAAATAAATAAATAAATAGATAATTGTAAATAGTCACTAGTCTAACAGAATATTAAACCATGCAAATTATGATAAAATAGATATAAAAATGATACAATGACGAGTACATATAACACCAGATAAGAAAAAAAAATCGTAGGTAGGAACAGAGAAGCAAAGATAAAATCTTAGATGTTAATGATGCTAAAAAAAGGATGAGATAAAAAATAGATAACAATAAATAAATAAATACAGAGAAATAAATAAATATGTGAAGAAAAAGAGAAAATAGAATAACGATAAACCTGGCTAAAAAAGTTTAACTTCGCCACAAAGAAAACAAAAGCAACACGAACAACAACAACAAACAAAAACAACAACAATAAAACAAAAAACAACAAACAACAAAAACAAACAACAAAGCAACAACAATAAACAAAAAAACCCAGCAAAAACACAACAAACAACAACACAACAAAAACACAACAACCAGACACACCCACACGAATACAAAGACGCCAGACTGTAGCGATGAGGCCTGTGAGAACCAGCCTCCGATGGTGGACGCAGACCAGCACGTGTGAGAAGATGACTGGGAGATGAAAGGAAACGAGAGGCTGTGAGATGCTGCCTTACTCTGCTGTGCTGACTCTGCCGTGCTGATTCTGAGGTGCTGATTCTGCTGGGCTGACTCTGCTATGTTGACTCTGAGGTGCTGATTCTGCTGGGCTGACTCTGCTGTGTTGACTCTGCCATGCTGACTCTGCTGTGCTGATTCTGAGGTGCTGATTCTCCTGGGCTGACTCTGCCGTGTTGAATCTGCTGTGCTGACTCTGCCGCACTGACTCTGCTGTGCTGACTCTGCTGTGCTGACTCTGCTGTGCTGACTCTGCTGTGCTGACTCTGCTGTGCTGACTCTGCCGTGCTGACTCTGCCGTACTGACTCTGCCGTACAGAATCTGCTGTGCTGACTCTG
>NC_051392.1:34971139-34978639 GCF_015228065.2 Penaeus monodon
AAAAAACAGCAAAAAAACAAAAAGATAAAACAAAAACAAAATAACGAGAGCGGAGAAAGAAGAAATAACAAAAAAATACTTCGAAACAAACAAACAAACAAACAAAAAAAAAATAGCGAAAACAGAAAAGAAATAAGAATATACTTCCATGCAAATAGACAAACAAACAAACAACCCAAAAAACAGCAAAAAGATAAGAACAAAATAACGAGAACAGAGAAAGAAGGAACAACAAAAATTTACTTCCAAACAAACAAACAAAAACATCAAAACGGAAAACATAAAAAACAACAACAAAGTAACAAAATAACAAGAATCTACTTCCAAACAAACAAAAAAAAACCCAGCAAAACCAAAAAATAAAAACAACAAAAACAAAATAACAAGAACAGAAAAAAAATACTTCCAAACAAACAAACAAAAAACAGCAAAACCAAAAAGATACAAACAGCAAAAACAAAACAAGAACAGAAAAAAAAGCTTCAGAATTTACCCCCACTGACCCCAACACGACACGAAAGGGACCTCTGAAACCCGCCATGGACGATGAGGCTTTACAATGTTTTTCCCTTTTCCCCGGAAAAATGCGCGAGTCTCAAGGCCCACGGAGGCGTATGGAATAAGATTTTGTGGGGGGGATATTTTGTCGAATCATGTCTCTCAGTATTGGAGACAGGCGAGTGCTATTTATTGCTTTGTTGGAGGAATAAGTTGTGTTTATTGCTTTGTGAAGAATGTTTTGGTTGCTGGTTTGTAGAGAACGAGGTTTGGGTTGTTGGTTTATGGAGGAATAAGGTTTATTCTTGGCTTTAAAAAGGAGAAGTTTTATTTATTGCTTTATAAAGGATGGAGCTGTCTTTGTTTTAAAAGGAAAGGAAATCATGTTTTTTTCTTTATTAAGGAAATTTTTTCATGTTTATTGTTTTAAAAAAAGAAATTATTTCTTGCTTCATGAAGATATGTTTGACGAATAAAGTTATGTTTACGTGTAGAGAGCTGCTGTGTGTTTGTCACGTAACCCTTGCAAGCCACGAAAACACAGGCGTTTTTTTGCATGTTGAAGCTTGCATTTTGTCATATTTAACGATTCTGTGTCTTATAAAAAGCTGGGAGAAATCGTTATGGTAAAAGCAACTATTTTCATGTTTATTTTGAAAGAAAATCCGTTTTTTTTCCTTCATGATTGATTTTTTGTATGAATATGGATATGCTATAACAAATAAAGAATAAAATCGTGATAGATTATTGTCTTAAAACAGAGTATGATGATAACATGGAAATTTAAGAATAATATTTTTCTTTCTATTCACACATGATATTGAGAAAAAGAAACAAAATAAAAAACCTTGATACATTCTATACCTGAGGAAAAATATGGGGAACTAATCTATAAGCAAATATATAAACTATCAATAATTTCCGTAAGAAAAGAGAAAAAAGAGAGAGAGAGAGGAAACAATTTACCAACAAAACATATTTACCAAACTAATTCGAAACGTGTGTATAAGCAGGAGAGCGTTAAGGTCATCCGTACAAAAACCACGAGGTAACATTTGTGTATACATATATATATATATATATATATTATATATAATATATATAATATATATATATATATAATTTAATATATACATACATAATATAAATATTATTATAATAATTATATAATATATAATATATATATATATATATATATATATATTAACCTTCACGTCTTCGAAAAAACTGAAATCATATGTCATCTTAGCCTTTCAGCATTCACAAGTTCCTCAAGCTACCTCGCCATTCATCAACGTCATCATTCATCAAAATACTTGGGAGACTTTTCCCCACTTGCTTTCAGAGACGAAATCACTCCCTCTGGAATTTCCTTCCTGATTGTAAATTTTCATCGTCGAAGGTTAGATTAATGATTAACCAAAGGAGGGGAAAAAGTTCGGCGAATAAAGTGGGTTGACAGATTTGAGGAATTAAATGGTTTTGAGAAGGTGTGAGAATAAGAATAAGAATAAGGAGAAGGAGAAGGAGAAGAAGGAGAAGGAGAAGGAGAAGGAGAAGGGGAAAAGGGAGAAGGAGAAAAGGGAAAAGGGAAAAGAGAAAAGGAAAAGAGAAGAGAGAAGGAAAAGGGGAAGAGAAAAAAAGAGAAAAGAGAAAAAAAGAAAAGAGGGGAAAAAGGGAAAAAAAAAAGGGGAAAAAAGAAAAGGGAAAGAAAAGGGGGAAAGGGGAAGGGAAAAAAAAAAGAAAAAAAGAAAAAAATAAGAAAAAAAAGGGAAAAGGGAAAAAAGAAAATGAAAAAAAGGAAAAAAGAAAAAGAAAAAAAGGAAAAAAAAAAAAAGGGAAAAAAAAAAAAGGGAAAAAAAAAGAAGAAGGAAAAAGAAGAAAAAATAAAAAGAAAAAGGAAGAAGAAAAACATTAACGAATTTTCAAAATAGTTTTCAAAATAGTTTGCACTTCATGGCCTTTTATTTCATTTCCTCCGGAGACTGAATATAAATTTTGTTTCTAAACTTTGTGAGTTATATATTTTTTTTCTCTTTAGAATCGAGTCTACTTAAACGTCTAATGATTTTATACTATTCCTTTTATACTAGTATCATTATTTCCTATTTCTATTTTTCTGACTTGATTATTTTAAATGTATGTGAAAAATATCAGCTGGGATATATATTCTCTCCTTTAATATGTAATAGCCTTGCACTTTATATTACTCTCATTGCAAAACAAAGCACATTAAGAATGATAATGTGTTTGGTTCTAAAGTTTATGGACGCGCTTTTAAATGCAAGTAATCTTTTATTTGTTGCAATGTGAAATTATTATTATTATTATTATTATCCTCCTCTTCCCCGTTACCATCATATTCATAATCAATCATAATTAAAAATTAGTTAATCATAATCATTATCATAATCAGGGTAAAACCCTAAAAACCAAAACCAAATCAAATCATTATCTAATAGTCATAACCATAACCATAATCATAATCATATTCATTATTATCATCATCATATCCAGATGGTAGAGGTTCGGAAGTTTTCTCCTGAACCAGTAAAAATCGTGATTAATCGCTTCCGTCAAGACAAAAACAAAGAGCTAACTAATAATGTTAAAATGAATCATGTTAATGTCAGTGCCAAGCAGAACCAGGATCGCCATGTTCGAGGAGAATTTGTCCATTAATTCCTACGCAGATTATGAATCTTTTTTTTTTTTAGAGACGAACAAATGTGTCCCTTGGGAGTGATGTTTGGAAAAAGACCTCACTTGATTCAACCGCATTCTATGTCCGATATGATTTTCTACTGCAATCTTTTATTCTGGATGGTACATTACAGGTTTCTCTCTCTCTCTCTCTCGTCCCCTTCAAATTACTTCGACAGATTTGCGACTCACTCCCCCAACAACAAAGCAGTAACTATTATCCATCTTACAAAGTTTATGTACTTCATACAGCAAAGAAAGCATGCATATATAACGTGGCTTTGATGCAATATCGAGCATTTGGGGGGCGCTTCCAAACATGTAAGGGTTTTGGGTGGGTTTTGGGGGGAAAGGAGAAAGGAAGAGGAGGAAGAGGATGAGGATGAGGAGGATGAGGAAGAGGAGGAAGAGGAAGAGGAGGAAGAGGATGAGGATGAGGAGGATGAGGAAGAGGAGGAAGAAGAGACGGAGAAAGAGGATGAAGAAGAGGAAGAGGATGAGGATGAGAATGAGGATGAGACTGATGAGGAGGTGGAAAAGAAAGAGGGGGAGAAAGAGAAAGAAAGAAGAGGGAGAGGAAGAAGAGTAAGAAGAAGAAGAAGAAAAAAGAAGAAGAAAAAAAGAAAAAGAAGAAAAGGGACGAAGAAGAAGAAGAAGAAAAAGAAGAAAGAAAAAAGAGAAAAAGAAAAAGAAGAAAAGGGGAAAAGAAGAAAAGAAGAGAAGAGGAAGGGAAGAGGAAAGGAAAGGGAAAAAGGGGGGGGAAAAAAAGAAGAAGAAAAGAAGAAAAGAGAAAAGAAGAAGAAAAAGAAGAAGAAAAGGAAGCGGGAGTTGCCCGGCTTCCCCGACCCCCCAAAAAACCTTTAGAACTTTTAGAAAATCCTTGTACGTCAATGGTTCCTCCCCGGGGGTTTTTAAATCCCTATTGTCTCTTCCCATAGTGGGATTAGATATAGAATTTTGGATATCATTGTACGGCGTATTTACATTACACGAGAGAGAGAGAGAGAGAGAGGGGAGGGGGGAGAAAGACAGTGAGAGAGGAGAAAGACAGAAAGAGAGAGAGAGGAGAGGAGAGGAAGAGGAGAGAGGAGGAGAGAGGAGGAAAAGGAGAGGGGAGAGAAGAGAGAGAGAAAAAAGGAGAGAGGAGAGAGAGAGGGAGAAAGGAGAAAAAGAGAGGGGGGGGAAAAAGGGAGAGAAAAAGAGAAGACGAGAAGAGAGAGAGAGAAAGAGAGAGAGGAGAGAAGAAAAAGGAAGAGAGAGAGAGAAGGAAGAGGAGAGAGAGGGGAGAAGAGAGAGTTCATATTAAAAAACAAAATAAGTGAGTCAAACAAACTTTCCTTATCAAGATATGTTTTTTTTTTTTTACCTCGAAAATAAATTTACCATATAATCAATCACTGGATGGAAAGGTCAGCCTGTAAACATTTGCAAAAATGCCAAATATCTTTTCAAAGAGGTATTTGGAAAACAGGATTTCCAGCTGCAAAATGGCGGAGCATACGCACACACACACACACACACACACACACACACCCCAAGCACGCACTCACATACATACATACATACACACACACACACAAAAAACACACAAACCACACAACACAACAACCACACACACCACACACACACCACACACACGCACTCACATACATACACACACACGCACGCACGCACACACACACACACACGTACACTTAAACACACAACTACAACTGAAATAAAAAATACGTGATTTTCGAACACCCCTAAATTCCGGAAAACGAAAAATTCCATTCTTACAAAATAAAAAAAATCGGGGGCCCTCTGAAAAATTTTCCAAAAACGGCATGTGTTAAAATCCGATTCTATTGTCTCTGTTTTTCCTTTTATGGTAAACATATATTCATACATAAACAAACACATAACGATCTAAATAAGCTTCTTTCACCCCCAAGCGTCTTATCAGGGTCACCGCTAATTGATTTCATTTGTCCGTGTACTTATTCATTCTCCCCCCAGCCTCGTAATTTTTTGGAAGAGGGGAAAAATGGCAACGAGAGGGGAAAAAAAAGGAGGAGGGGAGGAAGGGGGGGGGGAGGGAAAGGGGGGTGGAGGGGAAAGAGGGGGGAGGGTGGGGGGAGGGAGGAGGGGAGGGAGGGAGGGGGGAAAGGAGGGGGAGGGGGGGGGAAGGGGAAAGGGGGGAGGGAGGGAGGAGGGGGGGGGAGGGAGGGGGGAGGGAGAGAGAAAGGGAGGGAGGGAGGGGGGGGGAGGGAGGGAGGGGGGGAAAAGAGGGAGGAGGGGGTGGGGGGGGGGAAAGAGGGAAAGAGGGAGGGGGGGAAAGAGGGAGGAGGAGAGAGAGAGAGAAGGGGAGGGAGGGGGGGAGGGGAGGGGGGAGAAAAAGAAAAAGAGAAAAAAAAAAAGGGGAAAGGGAAAAGAGGAGGGGGGGAGAGAGAAAAGGGGGGGAGAGGGAAAAAAGTGGGGAGTGAAAAAAGGGGAGATGGAGAGAAGGGGGAGGGAGAGAGAAAAATAGAGAGATAGATAGAGAGAGAAAAATATAAATGGGAGAGAGAAGACGGAGAGGAGGGGAGAGAGAGAGAGAGAGAGAGAGAGAAGAGAGAGAGAGAGGAGAGAAAGATAGAAAGGAAGAGAGAATAAAAAGGGAAAGAAAAAGATTGAGAGAAAAAAATTGAGCCCCAGGGGGCCAGGAAAACGCCTGCCCAAGACCCCAAAATAAAATTTAAAAAAAGAAAAGAAAAAAAGAAAGAAAAAAAAATCCGGGAAAATTTAATTTTCCCCTGAAAAAAAATACAATGTTTTCCCGTTCTTTAAAATCTCACCAAAGGGAAAGTAAAAAAAAGTTTTTTTTTTTCCCCCCTTTTTCCTTTCAGTTTTGAACTTGAACGCTTATTATAAAAATTTTTCTAGGTCTTCATTTAAAAAGTTTTTATGAAAATTTTTCCCCCCTTTTTATTCTCCCCCCCCCCCCGGTCGAAAGAAATGTTAGATTTCACTAAATCAATAAGACCGTCTACTCGCTTTCTGTGAGAAATGCCCATTTTTGTGTTTGTAAGTAAAATTTTTCCCTTTTTTTTTTATTTTTCCCTTTTTTTTGGTATGCATTTTTTTTTACATTTTTATTCCCTTTATTTTTTATCAATTATAATTTTTGTTCATTTGTTATTTATAATTTTTTTTTATTGATTTATCCCATTATTTTGGGATTAGTTTACACTTCATTGGGGGTAATGTGATTTTCTTGATGAATAGTCTGTTAGCAGGATTATAAAGAGAATGGAGCTTTGTGGTGAAAATTTATAGCTAAGTTTGCCATGGCCTTTGATTCCGCCAATTAGATTTTATTAATGGATCTAATCCGTGTATAGAGCTAAGATACAATTAATCCTTTCCATCCAAGAAAGTAGCATATGGTCGTTAAAGGGGTGTATGGTACTGGTAGGATTTATCACTAGTGCTGTTCATCATAGAAAATGGGTCTGCCAGGATTTTTTTTTTTTTTTTTTGAGATTTGGAGAATTCGTAGTTGTAAGTAATTTTGTTTGATGAGCTGTACGCGTGTGTGTTTATGTGTGTGTGTGTGTGTGTGTGTGTGTGTGTATGTGTTCTTGAGCGTTTAATAATGTCTCATTCAAGTTTATTTAATATGAACCAAAGTATTTTTTTTTTTAATCTAGGTAGTTTAATGATTCACGAAAATTAAATTTTCATTCCTTATCTACTTCTTCATCTCACTATAACACAGTCTGTGATGAACAAGTGTTTGTCATGTGTATAAACATCGCCGTTCTCTGTCTCTGTCTGTCTCTCTCTGCCCCCCCCCCCTCTCTTTCTCTCTCTCTCTCTCTCTCTCTCTCTCTTCTCCCTCCTTTCCTCCCTCTCTTCTCCCTCGCCCCCCCCCTCTCTCTCGCTATTTATCTCTCCCTCACTTTCTCTATGTCTCCCCCCTCTCTCTCTCTGTCTCCCCCCCCCCTTTCTCTTTCCCTCTCCCTCGCCTACGCAGTACTTCCACAAAAATAGAAAAATACTTGAAGCGTCGACTTATGCAATGATTTTTAAATCTCTTACACAAACAATATTTTCCTTCATTTCTATTGTCGTTAATTTTTATTTATATACGCAGATATCACATATAATTATCATGATTACATTAGCTTGGACTGAAAGTTAGGTCAAGATAGCATTGGATAATCTTTGTTTTTTTTTATATTTAATTGCAAAGTTCACAACGGTTTGATTGATAGTGATGATGTAATGATCCTCTTTCGGAATTGGATACAATAATCTGATTTTTTCTTTCAGTGT
>NC_051392.1:34983639-34991139 GCF_015228065.2 Penaeus monodon
GTAGTGAGGAGTGATCGGTAATGAGGAACAGTCGAAGATTACGATGATGAGAAATGGTCGATCATGAGGAATAGCTTTCGGCCAACGACACCAAAGTCAGCGGACTCTAAGGGGATAATGTGAAAACCTCGGAATCTATGAAGGTTTTTCCCCTAGTCGTGGAGAGATTAGAGACTGGTCCTCCAAGACCCCCACATATGTGAGGAATATATGGTAATCCAATGAGTCACATATTTTTAAGACTCCATGGGTTTAGACCGAGCGCCCCCGCATCCCATACACTGAGCAAGGGAGCCGCCATATTACTGCAAGTCAAAAAACAATAGCTTTTTCAACCCCAACAAATTTAGTCGTGTAGCTACGTGCAAAAGTCTGCTCGTTCGTGGGCACCCGTACACAGGTATCAAGCTTAATAAGTAACTGCCGTAGACACACGGATCCATTATCACGTGAACATCATGAGGGCGAAGCAAACAAGCCGGGACGAGACATCAAAAATAGAATAACATTACGAGGACTCGAGCGAACTCCACATAAAAAATATGGTCAACAGGACAAGACGCAGATACAGAAAATAGAGGCGCAGCATGACGTCAAAGTGTTGAAAACATCTAGTGACAAAGTGACGCCACGTGACGGACCAACAGAAGCCAAAAAAGAAGTCACGAGTGCGAAAACAACTAGTAGTTCAAAGCGATCGCAATATATATCATAACATACCAGTCCGGGAACCAGAAAATAACTCGGGTGGCAGGTAGAAAAAGATCAAAGTGATAAATACAGTGTTGAAAGTTTGCTGGGTCACGGGAAGGTCCTGATGCAGGTATCTTTCAAATTAGTGAAAAATAAATTATATTATATTCCTAACAACTGTTAAGGGTGTAGCCGGATGAGCTCCCATATCAGGAATAAAAGACGCTCAGTGACAGACAAAGGCGGACTAGAATACGGAGTTGCATCCAGTATCAATGATTTTTTTTATAGCACATCTTGATAAGCTCGGCTGAAGTGATTTAGTGCCTCATCTTGATGGAATATAGTGGACGGGAATGTGCTATGGATAATGTGGATAGGATTAGGGATTATTTCTAGATTTATGTGTGGCTATATAATGGATCAAATATTGTATTTGATTAAGTTAATTTTGGAAGTAAGAATTATATAATGAAATAATTATAGGTTTGATTTTCAAGTTTGCAGAATGATATGACTGAATACATATAGGTTTGATTTTCAAGTGTAAGGATATATTTAAGTTATTTTAGAAAGTAAGGAATTATTAAATTACTTTTAAGAAATCTCAGCTCGACGGAAGTGTGATTTAACAGAGATGAAGATAATTAATTTCCAGTGGATCGTAAGAATAATTTTGTGTTTGTATAATGTATGTATTCATTAAGCATTTTCTAGGATAAGTTTTTGCTTGATTTAGATACTGCTTATTGAAATTAATTTAGTATTATAATTGCTTGATTAAGTTAAGATATTTTTCTGACCATTTTCCTGATATGCACTCATTTACTTTTTAATGGAGGTAATCTTAAGTTTTAACTTAGTAATTGTGTAAGAACATTAACGTAGTATTTTAATTGCTTGGTTTAAGTATTTTATCTTGCTTAAATATAATTTCACAATTTTTTGTAATGCAATTTCTTTACTTATAACAGAAACAATTATTTTTATGATTTCAGTAATTGCATGTGAAAAAAGGAATTCTTTTACTTATTACTTATAATTATTCTGAGTATTGATACTGTTTGCTCTAATTTCATAATTAATAACAGCTTGCTTAAGTTGAAAATTATATTGCAGTTTGCATGATAACACTTCGAGTAAAGTGGCAAGTTACTTGTTAAAATTAACAGATGGATATTCAAGGTGGTATAGTTATTGTATTGGATTATAACAAACTCAGATGTATTATTAGCATATCAATTTATGTGATTGGCGTTACATTTTGGCTATATAATATTTTTTCAATTGATGAATAATGTAATATTTTTTAAAAGGTTGTTAACTTTTCCACACACTTATCTTAACTAATTGATACAAGTTTGATGAGTTAAATCTGTGAGAGAAATGTGATTAAAATGAGCTATAAAGATTATGTCAAAAGCTGAGGAGATAATATATAAATACTAATGAAAAAGGGGCAACAGTCTAACGTTGCATGGTCCTTCTTGCAAAAGCATTGGCTCTAATTAAATGTGTGTCAAGAGACGAAAGAACAGGTCGATGTAGGTAAGGTCTTGGGCAGCAAGAAGGGAACGAAAGAATGTTTATTATGATTCTTTAATTGCATTCAACACCCCCCCCCCCCAAAAAAAAAAAAAAAAAAAAAAAAAGTAGAATAGAAAAATCAACGTTGGTATATTTATTGCAACATAATTTTTTTTTTTTTTTTCTCAGACATAACCGATTGTGGAATACTTAATAGGGCCAATAGGCGTGTTACTCACTCTGTTATCTTTGCCTTGGGTGTAATGTTATTATCTATATGTATTAATTGTTAACTTTCTCTCTCTCTCTTTCTCTTTCTGTCTCTCTCTCTCTCTCTCTCTCCTTTCTCTTTCTGTCTCTCTTTCTTTCTCTCTCCCTCTTCTCTCTTTCTCTCTCTCTCTCTCTCTCTCTCTCATAATGCAGAGTTCCTAATTGATCTTAAGTATCATTAATTAAACTGGGCAGTTGTTAGGAAATTCAAAGCCTGCTAAAATTGCCCACGTAATCTCAATCATCCTTTTGAGAAGACAATGCTTTGTTCCAAAATATCACGATATTCATAACTTCCATTGATAAGGTCACTCTCCTTTTTATAAGATATTTTAGAAGACTTCACAAAGAGTGCTTGAGACTTGTGATTGGTCGAGATTCCACAAGAGGCGCTTAAAACAGGAGCTGTGATTGGTCGAGATTCCCCAAGAGGCGCTTGAAACAGGAGCTGTGATTGGCTACTGAAGATCCGTAAGCGAATGGCGGCGATACAGGAAGTTAAGGCGGGTATACAACGCCGAATAAAAGGGAAAAGAGTAAAGAAAAGAAAGAAAGAAAAAGAGAGAAAAGAAAAGAAACGATAGTGTATACGAGGCGAGAGAGAGAGAGAGAGAGAGAGAGAGAGAGAGAGAGAGAGAGAGGGAGAGAGAGAGAGAGAGAGAGAGAGAGAGAGAGAGAGAGACAGAGACAGAGACAGAGACAGAGACAGAGAGAGAAGAGAAAGAGAAACAGAGACACAGACACAGACAGAGGCAGACAAACAGAGAATTCACCAAATCAGTACACAGCAAATTCCACATTTCGCAAGGTTTTAAAATCACACAACCATTACAAAGACACGAGGAAAGTGCGAGACAAATTCAGCCATTCTCTTGTCAACATGTGAACTGAATAGCTTTTGATCTGTCTCAATAAAACACCGAAATCTGTGACGGAATCAAGCGAATGTTAGAAGGGTCAAAAAGAAAGAAATATTAAAACTGAATCTATTCTGTTTGGATAAAAGAACGTTTTCAAGAGTACGTGTCACATTTTTTTTTTTTTGTATTTGTTTATTTTCTACTTCTTAATAATAATAATAATAATAATAATAATAATAATAATAATATAAATAATAATAATAATAATAATAATAATAATAATAATAATAATATTGACAATAATAATATAATGATACTACTATTACTACTAATAAAGGTAATAATTATAATAATGATAATAGTGATAATAATAATTGATAATAAGTAAGTAATATAATAGATAATGAATACCAATAAATAATAATGTTATAAATAACAATAAATAATGAAATAATAAATGTTAAATAAAAACAAAATAAATTAATAATAATGATAATCTCAAAATAAATCTTAATGATAACCACATAATATATAAATAATGTTAACGATCTCATAATAAAAAAGTGACTGATCTCATAATGAATAAATAATGATAATTATCTCATAATGAGTGTATAATAATAATAATAAATGAATAATATCATAAACATATAACGATAATGATCTCATAATACATAAATGATAATTATTTCAAAATCAATAGATTTTAATCGCTGTAGGCCTACTTAAGAAGCGTCTCGGAGCATGCGTGAAAAATCGCTCGACTCAACTATGAAACTTCTTGGTCAAAATTGATTGATTATTTAAAATCATCTGCCGCGTCAACAGCTAAGGTCATTCGCGAATAATGACCTTAGCTGTTGGCGCGGGGGATAATTCTAAATGACCAATTAATCAAATGAACACTGTATGGGTGTGGTATTTCCACAAAACCGCTAGACTGGAGTTAAAAACCGCTAGACAGAAGCGTACAAGCTCTTCTTATTTTTTTTCCCGGCCAAAAAGGAATATAAATAATCGCTAAATATCACACTTTCAAAAACTTTTCTTCCGTTAGATCATAACTCAAAAACTCTGGATAGGGAACTTGGTCGCGAACTGTATATCGGTTTGAAAGTCTTCTATGCGTGAAGCTTCAAGTTCGACGCCGTGGTTCGCGGTTTCGAAACTTGATCGAACCTTTTCTTTTTTTTTCTTTTCTTTCTTAGAGATCGTTTATAAGTGATAAGTGCAGAAGTCACTCTAATCGGCAATAATACATGATTCAGTTCGATTATATATGGATTCAAAAAAAGGTAATTAGGATGTGACATGTCGACCTGGTTCGCTTGTATTCGAGTTTTATTTGATTTGAATTGTTATTGCTGTGAACAGCTTTCCATTTACTATCGCAATAAGTACAAGTGTTCAATAACTTCCTGACAGTTGCATAATGATAATTATATTCATAATGGCATTTCGAATTTAGTTTATGTAATTATTATTTGACAGGGATATTATGCTATATATACATATAGTTCATATGTATATATATACATGCACACATGCATACATATTTATACATACTTATAAAAAAAAAAAGACAAGATCATTGCTATAATTTATATTCTACTGGTTATAAGCAGAAAACCAAGTGAGTACAGTGTTAAAATATCTAAAACAATAACTTACTCAGCGTAAATATGATATAAAAAACACCCTCCTTTATTATCTCATGTTATTCTTATCACGATGACATGACCGAGAAAAGT
Source organism: Penaeus monodon (assembly GCF_015228065.2). NCBI lineage: Eukaryota > Metazoa > Arthropoda > Malacostraca > Decapoda > Penaeidae > Penaeus > Penaeus monodon. The sequence goes on from NC_051392.1 coordinate 34,988,741, forward strand.
GAAATGCGGATTAATTAAGAGGTATTTATTTTATTTTTATTTATTTATTTGTTTGTTTATTTGTTTATTTGTTTATTTATTTATTTATTTATTTATTTATTTATTTATTTATTTATTTATGTGTTTGTTTATTTATTTATTTTCTTATTTATTTGTTTATTTATCTATTTATGTATTTAATAATTTATTTATTTATTTATTTATTTGTTTGTTTATTATTATCTCATTATTATTATTTTTATAATAGCGATGTAACGGTATGCTTAGTTATTTGATAACTTAGTAGCTTATGCAATTGATAGGATTTTAATTGATTCTTATGATATCATAGCGACTTCGTGTAAATGCATAATGCTCTTTGCGTTTTTTTTTTTTTTTTTTTGTAAGATAATACGAGATCATAATCGAAAGAAACAAAAACAAGAACAAAACAAAAAATATATACATCATTATTATTATTACTTTATCTATTTATTTATTTATTTTTTTAATCACACATTAAAAAGTTGAACAAGAATAATAGGGAGAAAATACCAGTAAACACACACGCGCAAAAAAAAAAAGAAAAAAAAGGAAAAAAAAGAAAAAAAAAGAGAAAGAAAGAAAAAAAAATATATAATGATAATAATAATAAAAAATAAATAAATAATGAAAATCTATTACTAGTGATAATAGATACAAGACTGAAAAAGGGTAATGGGCCAGAAGATATAGATTCTAATTGGTTTAGGGTTAAAGATGATTAATAAATGGCGGATAAAGGGGATAAGGGATCAATTTACGGATTTTGGATATTTCTATTAACGATTTCTGTAAAGGATATCATTCAAATATATATCAACTGTTAGAGGGAGGTAAGGGTAGGAGGCAGGAGAAGGTAAAAGGCGGAGGAAAGGTAAGGGGAGAGGAAACGTAAAAGGCGGAGGAAAGGTAAGGGGAGAGGAAAGATAAGAGGCAGAAGAAGGTAAAAGGCGGAGGAAAGGTAAAAGGCAGAGGAAAGGTAAAAGGCGGAGGAAAGGTAAGGGTAAGAGGAAAGGTAAGAGACAAAGGAAGGCAAGAGTAGGAGGTAGGGCAAGAGACAGAAAAAGGTAAGAGGCACAGGAAGGTAAAAGGCAGAAGAAAGGTAAGAGTAGTAGGTAAGGAAAAAGGCAAAGGAAGGTAAAGTGGGAAGAACCAGTGTGAAAGCCTTTTTTTTTCTTCTTTTTTTTTTCTTTTCTTTTTGAATAGGAACAGGAAATCTAAAATCTGGAGTAGTAAGCTAATATTCCAAGTGGGGTTTAGAGTTGACGTGGGAGGTTAAATTGGGTGCATAAGAGCTGAAATAACGAGAATCAGTGTTATAGAACATCATTTGCTGTTAATGGTCTCTCTCTCTCTCTCTCTCTCTCCTCTCTCTCTCTCTCTCTCTCTCTCTCTCTCTCTCTCTCTCTCTCTCTCTGTTCCCCCTTTCTCTCCTTCTCTCTCTCTCTCTCTCTTTCTCTCTCTCTCTCTCTCTCTCTGTACTAGCCTCCGGGCTAGTACAGTGGTAACGTGTCGGCCTCTCATCCGAGGGGTCGGCGGTTCGCCCGGAGGTTACTGCTGTGGCTGGGCACCACGGCGGGCAAGGACTCGGTTCAGCCGAGTCAGCAGCAGCTCACACACGTGAGCAAAATCAAGCAGACAGTATGTCACACCAAGAATATCCATTGTATCAAATGGAATCCAAACCAAACTATTTTAGCCTCCAGGCTAGTACAGTGGTAACGTGTCGGCCTCTCATCCGAGGGTCGGCGGTTCGCGCCCCGCCCAGGCGCGAGAAGTTGCAACTGTCGCCCGGAGGTTACTGCTGTGGCTGGGCACCACGGCGGGCAAGGACTCGGTTCCGCCGAGTCAGCAGCAGCTGACACACGTGAGCAAAATCAAGCAGACAATATGTCACACCAAGAATATCCATTGTATCAAATGGAATCCAAACCAAACTCTCTCTTTTCCTTTATCTCTCTCTCTCTCCTCTCTTTCTCTCTCCCTTTCCCCCTCTCTTTTTCTCTCTCTTTCTCATCCTCCCCCCCCCTCTCTCTCTCTTTCCCTTTCTCTCTCTCTTTTCCCTTTCTCTCTTTCACTCTCTCTCTCTCTCTCCCTTTCTCCTCTCTCTCTCTCTTGCCTCTCTCTCTCTCTCTCTCTCTCTCTCTCTTTCTCCCCCCCTCTCTCTCTTGCCTCTCTCTCTCTCTCTCTGTTCTCTCTCCCCCTCTCTCTCTCTCCCTCCCTCTCTCTCTCTCTCTCTCTCTCTCTCTCTCTCTCTCTCTCTCTCGCTCTCTTTCCCTCTCTCTTTCTCTCTCTCTTTCTCATCCTCCCCCCCCCTGTCTCTCTCTCTCTCTCTTCTTTCCTTTCTTTTCGACCTTGAAGACTCCCATTGGCAGATT
>NC_051392.1:35016028-35021028 GCF_015228065.2 Penaeus monodon
CTCGCTCCCCTAAACTCTCCCATTCTTTCTCTTTCTCTCTCTCGTCAGTCAGTCAGTCAGTCAGTCAGTCAGTCAGTCAATCAATCAGTCAATCAGTTAGTCAGTCAGTCAGTTAGTCACTCAGTCAGTCTGGCAGTCTGTCTGCCTGTATGTTTGTATCTCTTTCTCTCTCTATCTCTCTCTCTTTCCCTCTCTTTATGTCTCCCTCCCTCCCCCATCCTCTCTCTCTTTCTCTGTCTGTCTGTTTTTCTCTCTCCCTCTTCTCCTCCCCCCCCCCTCACTCTCTTTCTCTCTCTCTTTCTCTATCTATCTGTCTGTGCGTCTCTCTGCCATTCTGTCTCTCTTTCTCTTCTATCTATCTATTCGCTTCCTCTCCTCTCTCTTAATCGGCTCTTATCTCTTCCCACTTATTCCCCATTCATTCTATTTTCTCCTCTCTGCTTTAAGGCATCTCTCGCTTCCTCTTTCTTTGCGAAAGTTCTCACCTTTAACTTTTCTTTCACTTTTCTTTCACTCTCTTTCTATCATTTTCCTCCTTCTTTTTTCTTTCTTTCGTTCCTTCATTCATTTCTTTCTTCTGTCTCCTTTTGTTTTTCGGTTTTTATTCTTTTTTTTTTCTTGTGTTTCCTTTCTTTGTTTTTTTTTCTCTCTCTTTCGTTTTTTTTTTCTTTCCTTATTTTTATTTTATTTATTTCTTTTTTTTATATTCTTATTTTCATTTGCCCTCCACGCTTTCGCTGTTCGTTTTTCTTTCATGCTTTTCTTTTGTCTTTATTTCGTCCTTTCGCTTTTTATTTATTTTTTCTCCTTTTTATCTCTTTTTTTTTATCTTCTCTTCGATTCATCTCCTTCTTCCTCCTTTCCCTTTCTTTCTTCCTTTATTTAAGTGTCTTTCGTTCCTCCCTTTCTTTCTTCCTTTATTTAAGTGTCTTTCGTTCCTCCTTCTCTTTATTTTTTTTCTCTCTTACTCCTTCCTTCCATCTTCTCTCCTTTTATCATTTATTCCCTTTATCCTTCTTCCCTCTTTCCTTCTTCTCCTTTTATTTTTTTCTTATTCCCTTCTTCCTTCTTCTTTCTTCCTTCCTTATTTTTTTTCTTTTCTTTAACCTTCTCTTCCGCTCTTCTCCCTGTTTTCTTCATTTCCTTCTTTAGCATTCCCTCTCCTCTTCTCTTTTCTTCCCCCATTATTTATCTTTTTTCCTTCTTTCTCAGTTTCTTCTTCCTTCTCCTTTGTTCATTTTATTTCCTTCTTTTTATTCTTCTTCTCTCCATCCTCTCTTCTGACATTTCCTTTTCTTTCCTCCTTCCTTTTATCTCCTTCCTTCCTTCCCTCCATCTTTTAATTTTCTTTCTCCATGTCCTTCTTCTCTTTTTTCCTTCTTCCTTCCATCCCATTCCTCTCCTTCCCTTTTTCCTCTTCCTTCTTTTCCCTTTTCCTTTTTCCCATTCCTTCTTTTCTTTATTCCCCTCTTTTTTTTCCCTCTTCCTCTTCCTCTTCTTCTTCCTTTTTCCTCTTCCCTTATCCTTCCTTTTTCCTTCTTCTCTTCCCTCTTCCTTTTTCCCTCTTCCTCTCTTCCTCTTCCTCTCTTCCCTCCACATCGGTGAAGGGCTGTAATGGCTTGCTTTATTTCCTCAATTATTTCCTTGCTGTAATGCTGTAATCCGAGCCCCATTACTGAGCTTGCCATGATGCTGTGATGAAATGCTGTGTTGCGGATGCTGTCATCTGTCATCCTATTTCTGTTTGTTCTTGTTTGTGTTTGTGTGCTTCTGTCTCTGTTTCTGTTTCTTTTTCTCTCTCTCTGTCTGTTTAGCTCTCTCTGTTTGTCTAGCTCTCTCTCTTTCACTCTGTCTGTCTCTTTCTCTCTCTTTCTGTCTCTCTCTTTCTGTCTCTTTCTGTCTCTCTCTCGCTCTCTCTCGTAACGTGAAGAAAGTTCTTCTCTTACTCCTCCCCCGTCTTTCTTTCTTTCACTCTGTCTGTTTGTCTTTCTCTCTGTTTCTCTCTCTCTCTCTCTGCATCTTTCATTTGTCCTCACTTTTCGAATCTTTCTCACTCTTCTTTCATATCATCTTATTGATTTTTATTGTTATTATTTTTATTATTTTATTTATGTCCAGGTTTTGTTCCCCTGCATACTTTACTCTTTCAATCTTATCTCTCTCTCTCTCTCTCTCTGTCTACTTTCCCCCTCCCTCCCTCTCCCCCCTTCATCTCTCTCTCTCTCTCTCTCTCTTTCTCCCTCTCTTTCTCTCCTTTCTCCACCTCTCGCCGTTCCTCCCTCTCCCCCCTCTTTCTCTCTCTCTCTCCTCCTCCCCTGTCTCTCCCTCCCTCCCTCTCCCTCTATATATATTCACCAATTAGTTTTTTTTATTCGCACCTTTCATATACTCATGAATTAGCTTTCAGTTTTCACACCTTTCCTATATTCGCTAATTAACTTTATTTTATCAGCACTTTTCCTATTTTCGCAGATTAACGTTCAGTCTTCTCACCTTTCATATATTCACATATTAGTTTTTTTTAATTCGCACCTTTCCTACATTTGCAGATTACCTTTCAATTTTCTCACTTTTCATATATTCCCAAATTAGCTTATTTTATTTATTTATTTATTTTTTTTCACCTTTTCTATATTCATCAATTAACTTTCAGTATTCACACCTTTCATATATTCACAAATTAGCTCTCAATATTCGCACCTCTCAATGAAAGCTAATGTCTGAACATAGCTTTCACTATAATATGTTCACTATATGTCTGAACATAGCTTTCACTACATATTTCACTATGTTAAGGCAGATACAAACGTCTGTCTTCATCTCATTGCAAGATCCCACATTGTTTTTTTTTAGTGGGAATATAACCTAGCCGCTGGGTAGGCAAGCCAGCCCGAGTGCCAGTGCCAGTCCCAAGCCCGGTTAAACAGAGAAGGGTTGGCGTCAGGAAGGGCATCCGGCCATACAGAAATATCTTATTATTATCATTATTATTATCATTATCATCATCATCATCATCATCATCATCATCATCATCATCATCATCATCATCATCATCATCATCATCATCATCATCATCATCATCATCATCATCATCATTATCATTATCATTATTATCATTATCATTACCACTACCATTACCACTACCATTATCATTATCATTATCATTATTATCTAATATTTTTTCACCCAACGCTTAAAATACTCGTCTTCACATTCTTTGCATATTTAATTATTTTTTTTTATCGAAATTAAAGAGTCGAAAAACAATTATACAACAAAACAAAACAAAACAAAAACATATGAAAGACATAAACACACCTCATTTTACTCATGTAATTTATATTGTTACCTCATTAACATAAATAAACAAACAAACAAAGACAAAACAGATGGACAATAGAAAAGAACACAAAAAATTTCATCATGAATTCCCTTGAAAAATAACAAACGAAAACAAACAAAGAAACAAAGAATAAAAGCTAAAACAAAAACAAACCCCCCCAAAAAAAAATAAAAACAAAAAAAATCAAAACAAAAACAAAATTAAATGATATAAAAGCAAACAAACAAAAGAGAGACGACAGGGCGTCTTGATAAAACATTTCGGAAGCGAACAAATAAACAAACAAAACAAACAAGAACAATGACAGTCAAATGCAAAAAATACAAGAGAAAAAAATCTAAAAACGTGTTTAATAATAAGGAAAACAACAACAACAACAACAACGGACAAGAACAGACTAAAGAATATTGTGATGAAAATTAAAAGCACATAAACAACAAAAAAGATAACAGGAAAAGGCGAAAAAAAAAATTAAGAAACTCAAAAACAAACAAACAAACAAAAAAGACACATACGCAAAAAAGAAAACAGAAAAAGAACAACAAAGACCAAAAACGGAAAAGTCAAACCCAACAAATAAAACAAAAACACACAAAAACAACCAAACCAAACAAATAAAACAAAACCAACCAACCAAACCAAACAAAAACAAACACAACGAGACAAAAACAACCAAACAAACCAACCAAACAAACAACAAAAAAAACAACCAAACCCACCACCACCCAGACAAAACAATCAAGCAAAAAACAACCAAACCAACCAACCACCCAAAACAAAACAAAACAAACACAACCAAAACAAACCAAACAAAAGCAAACACAACACCCCCACCAACCAGACAAAACAAAAACACCAACCAAACAAACGAAACAACCAACCAAACCAAACAAACCAAACAAAAGCAAACAGAAGCAAACACAACAAACAGACAAAACAACCAAACCAAACCAAACAAACCCAACCAAACAAAGGCAAACAAAAGCAAACAGAAGCAAACAAAAGCCTATCAGCCAACGAGGCCCGAGCGCGAGAGAGCATCGCGAGAGGAACAAACAAAAAAACAAACAAACAAAAACAACCAACCAAACAAAACAAAAACAAAACAACCAACCAAACAAACAACCAACCAAACAAAACAAAAACAAAACACAACAACCCCAAAACAAAAAACAAACAAACAAACAAAACAAAAAACAAACCAAGAACCAAACAAACAAAAGCAAACAACAACACAAACAAAAAACCAAACAACCAACAACAACAAAAGCGCAAACAAAAGCAACAACCCACGCGAAACACGAGACCAGCCAACAACGCCGAGCGAGAGAGAACAGAACAAGAACGAACGGCAGAAAATAAAGCACAGAAGAGAAGAGAGAAGAGAGAAGAGAAAGAGAGAAGAGAAAGAGAAGAGAAGAGAGAAAGAAAAGAAGAGAAGAGAGAGAAGAGAAGAGAAGAGAGAGAAGAGAAGAGAAAGAGGAGAAGAGAAAGATAGACAGAGGAAGAAGAGAAGAGAAAGAGAGAGGAAGAGAACCAAGGGAAGGGAAGAGAAGAAGAGGAGAGAGAGAGAGAAGAATAGAGAGAGAGGGAAGAAGAAGAGAAGGGAGAGAAGAGAGGAGAGAGAAAGGAGAAAGAGGAGAGAGGAAGAAAAAGA
>NC_051392.1:35026028-35031028 GCF_015228065.2 Penaeus monodon
TCTTCTTTTGTCGAAGGGAGCGTTGTTTATGACGGACGGTCAGGAACACTTCTTGATTAACTTATGATCTCTGGAAATCGGAGATAAATTTTATGCAACTTTGTATTATTTTCTGAGTGTACTGTTGCTAAGACTGTGAACTTTATTGAAGTCTGGAAAGATCATGTAAATGCTATTATGGCCTCTGTCTAGCACATTAGTTTTTTTTTTAAACTAATAACTGATACAAATGATATGCTGGAAAACTTTTGATATCCACTTATATCAAAGGATCTACTTTTGATTGTGTATATCGTCTTAGGTCTAGACTAATTTAAATGTATTATTTTGTACACCCTAGCTGAGACGAATAAAGATAGACAGATAGATATATTAATACAGGTATAGATATATAGATATATATTGGCTACTTTAGATCTTTCGTTAATTAAACCTTAACTGAACGGCAGATTAATTTAAGGGAACAAGAAGAACCTGAACTTTGAATGTATATTATCTAGTAAGTTTTTTGTAGATCAAAGTATATTTGGCTGATATGCGCGTAGGTCGATTCTTACCATTGAGGGTCCGTTGTTGGACGTAGGCTTTCCCCAACGTAGGTTCAACATCCTGTAATTTCTTGTAGAGGAAAGTATATTGCCAATTTTAGACTTTTCATATAAGACTATTAGATTTATGGAACAGACAGAAGCTAAAAAGTTGCACTGATTTATATCTTTATTCAGGCGAGAGAGGTGTCATAAAGTGATTGTTTGGGTTAATTGAATAGTCTAGTCTAAGATGTAACTGTAAGTGACATGTAATATATGAAGTAATATTTTATATGTAATCTTAGAGATTGTAATTAGTGAAATAGATTTTGGAAAGTGCTGGATTTAATCTGTAGTCATTGAGTAAATCTATAGCTTCGAAAATTCTGTTGTGCTTGTGACAAATTTAACTACTGTTGATGTTGCAATGGAATGAAACGTAGTTTTTGTGTTCTAAAGGCATATATAGAATATACTGCAAAATACGAATTAGTTATAATGTACAATTGCATTAAATTGAATGATTTTGAACAAAGTATATGACGCCTGGAGTTTTTATAACTGGTTCTGAGTTAGGATTTAATACAACAATTAATTGTTAAATAACGTATTGATAAGTTATTATTATTATTATTACACATTATTACATATTATTTACACACACACAGATACACACACACACACACACACACACACACACACACACACACACACACACACACACACACACACACACACCAAACACACACACACACACACACACACACACTAACACTCACAGTCAGATAACCAACCTCACACACGTATTATTTTTCAAGAAGCAAAGGACAGCCAATTAATACACGTGAAAGCGATAATTGTTGCGTTGTTCTGCTCGTGTTTTGTGGATAAATATTTTATTTTTTTTTAGAGGAAACGAATCATTATTATTTATTTCTTCATCTATTTTATCTGTTTCATTTTTATTTGTTTTGTTATTGTTGTAGTTTCTCCAGAATGTCGATTCACAATTGCCTTACCTTTATCATTATGATTCATCATTATCATCATATTCTTCGTTATTACGTCTAGATGTATTTCCTGATGAACATATGTACATATATATATATATATATGATATATATAGTGTATATATAAAATATATATAATATATTTATAATATATATAATTTCTATAATATATATATAATATATATATGATATATATAATATATAATATATATATAATATATATAATACATATATATATGTATATATATATATATATATCGTGTGTGTGTGTGTGTGTGTGTGTGTGTATTATCTATCATTACGTAAGGAAGTGAGGGCGTAGGAAACGGGTACCAGATATCGACATTATCTTCATGAATTTAAACGAAGGGATTCCGCATGTCCGCATGTCCAACCTGCCATCTGTGCAATGCTCAGCCTCGGGAAGCTCTTCGTCCTTTGCAAGATGAATGGGAAATGGGCGGAGTCAGAGTGGCTTCCTGCCAGGTGCAAGCCAGTGATGCATAGGCCGAGCAACCTGGCAAGTCTGTACGAGAGAAATGCCCCAGTCTATTGAGCATTGGCATTAGCATCCTTATGTAAAAGGCATGCCAGTCATTCTCAGTGTCATTCCAGTTATTCCCAAAGTCACTCCAGTCTTTCCCATTCCGATCTAAATTTGGATTCGGCGTTTCACTATTAAGCACTGTGGTTGGTTTCCTCGTGAAAAGGTTTTCCAGTCTAGATCATGGTAAAATATTCCAGTTCCCGTCATTCCCATCACCATTTCAGTCAGTCCCAATGTCATTCCAGTCATTTTAACGCCATTCCAGTCTTTCCCATTTTAATCTAAATTTGGAAGTGTAAACCATTCTGGTCATTCTCATTCCAATCTAAATTTCGAAATATATTAACGTTTCACTATTTAGCACTTGTCTGCACCCTCCCAAGAAGCTTTACTACAACCCTTACTGAGCACTTCAAGAGGCTGAGGCTTCCGTTCAAAAAGGGCTTTCAGGTCATCTGGGTCAAGGTCACTTTGAGAGACGAATCTTATTAGCGTCTTTGTCTCTCAAATAGGATTAGGGTTTAAGCTAGAATCATTATTCGCTTATTAATCACATCCCCTCTCACCCTCTAGAAGTCGCTCGCATGTTTTGAGTAAATCCCAAGCGATCATGTGATATGTATCATTAACTCTTTATTAGTTATCAGTTATCATCGCCATCCTGTTGATCTATTTTGTAATTACAAACCTGTCCAGTGCATCTTCACTTCCAAAAAAGAAAAGAAAGAAACGAGACAAAAAATTGAAAAGCTATTATTTACCGTGTCCATCTTCCATCGTCTTTGTAAACATTGTAAGTTCCTTTAAAACTGTTGTCAGAATGGATTTTAACTAGGAAGAAGAAGAAAAAAAGATAGATTCATTTTATCTAACAACAATATCCTGAAATGAACCGTATCTATTGCGACAAATGGTGTAAATATATGAACAACAATGAATATCTTCACAATACAAGGTGTATTGTAAAGATATTCATTCTCATCCATACCTCTTCAGAACTAGAACTGGAATTTCATGATACCATTAGCTTTTCGGATCTCTCCTTCACCTCCCTTTCACCCCCTCCCTCCCCCACTCTGACTCTATCCGCAGGCTTATCGGTCCTAGATCAAGCCTTCCTCGTGACCGTGATAGAGAGGATCAAAGGAAGTTGTTAACTGAAGGGCGTAGTGTGTAGCAGCCTCGCCCATCCTCCTGTTTCGTTGTAACAAGGGTCGCCATGCTCGCAAAACACGTGGGAAGCATGCAATATTTTTCCATTCTTTCTTTTGTTTAAAGCATAACATTCAAGCTTTGATTCGTAATGTACTATTTAGTGTTCATCATTTTATGTAAAATAGACGCTCTTTATTGATAGATTTTTTTAATGTTTTGAATATCTTAACACTTTAATCCCTCAAGGTATTCGACGCTAATGTTGGCACAGCAGATAATTTTAGATAATCAAATCAATCTAGCCCAACTTGAGCACCGGACTCAAAGACAGTCATAACAATCTGAGTTCGAGAGTTCGAATCACCGGCACGTTGTTCCTCTGGGCAAGGAACTCGATAGCCCACAGACATGAGAATCCACAGTCCAGTGGAATGTCCCCGTGCTAGTCCCACACCGGGATGAATGGGGAGGGTTGGCGGCAGGAAGGACATCCAACTTTAAAAACAAGCCAAGACTGTGATGCGGGTCATTCAGCTGTGGCAAACCCCTGAGAAGAAAAACTGAAAGAAGTTTTATAAAAATCAATCCAAACTCAAGATATAACGGGTTACAGAACGCCATTCCTTTCTCTCAAGGGTTTTTTCCGGTGTACCTTAGAACCAATACGTCTTTCCCGGTACTGGAAATCCATCAGTGGTGACCCCTTGGGTAGTTTATAATACCGGGGGGAAATCTCCCATCTGGTAGGGTTCCCCCTCCTTCCTCGGTCTCCTCCCATCCCCATTTGTCAAGGAGGCTTCCGCTTGGAGGAGGACAGGCAGACATACGGATGAAGATATAGTGTGGGACGAAGATCTGTGTGTGTGTGTGTTCTCTCTCTCTCTCTCTCTCTCTCTCTCTCTCTCTCTCTCTCTCTCTCTCTCTCTCTCTCTCTCCTTTCTACAATCAAACACTTATATGCAGATTTCGACGACGATATTGAAATTTGATACTGAACTTTATCGGACCCTGCCTTTATATTTGGATGTTCACATTTGACTAATATATTCTTCCTCTTATCACATTATTGGATAATTTGATTGTATAATTGGATAATTTGGCGTAAGCTCTACACACACACACACTACACACACACACACACACACACACACACACACACACACACACACACACACACACACACACACACACACACACACACACATCTAAGTATCTATTCATTCATGTATTTATGTATAGAGAGAGAACTCGATATATGGGTAAATAGATAAATACATAGATATAAAAAGATAAATATAGATGTGTGTATATGTGTGTATACGCTCCAGATTAATTTACTGTGAGCCTTTGGACCTGTTATTTTTTTTTTTCATTTTCTGTTTGTATATACGCATTTATTATATTTACATAAACTGGAAATTGAAGAGAAACAAACAAACAAACAAAAAGGAATATGAATATACCAAATTGACAGCATTTTCGTCCTGCAATTAATTCTAATTAGAAATATGATATGGAATTTCTATTTCTATTTCTAAAACGACTCTCCAGATTTCAAATCTAAAGACTTTCAAGTTCAACTTACTAATAAATCCTCAAAAAAAAAGAAAGAAAAAAAAGTGGAAGATAAAACAAAGAAAGACAGGAGGGAAAAGAGAAGAAAAGAAAGAAAGAAAAAAAGGAAAGAAAGAAAGAAGAAAATAAATAAATAAATAAAGAAAATATATGTATATATTTACATTGTATTTTTTTTTCTGC
>NC_051392.1:35048528-35051028 GCF_015228065.2 Penaeus monodon
CAGTAGTTTTATCTTTTATTTTATTTTTCAGTTCATTGATAATTTGAGTATTGGAGTATTTGTCATAATTATTACCATCATTATTATATCTTTTGATAATGGTGGTGTTGTAACTATATTCATTATAATTATAACTGTTGCTCTATCTCATATTACCATTATTATAATCATCATTAATATCAAAACTATCATTAATATTCGCAATAGTATTATTTGTAGATATTAATACATATTTTCATCTTTAAAGCCAATATTAATTATTAATTATCAATAGAATAGTTATTATTAAAAGCATCAATAACACCAATGGCACCGTTATTACCATCATCATAATACTCACTTTTATGTCTTTTTATCGTCAATATATCAAACAATTCCCTTCATAATCATCGCACTTAATTTCCAAAAGTTTTCTCATGGGAAGAAATGCCTTTAATTTTTCTCTTTTATTCTACTAGAAAAAAAGGAGGGAAAAAAAAACTAGCTACGTAATCCACACAGTTTCTACGAAATCAGAACAAGTTGGAATTAGAATTGCCTTCCCCGTCCCCCCCACCCCACCCCTACTCCCCTTTAACCCCGTCCCTGGTCTTAAGAGAGAGAGAGAGAGAGAGAGAGAGAGAGAGAGAGAGAGAGAGAGAGAGAGAGAGAGAGAGAGAGAGAGAGAGAGAGAGAGAGAGAGAAAGAAAGAGAGAGAGAGAGAAGAGAGAGAGAGAGAGAGAGAGAGAGAGAGAGAGAGACATACATACAAACATACATAAGTAGAGAGAGAGAGAGAGAGACATATATAGAGCGACATATATATATAGAGAGAAAGAGAGAGAGACATACTACAAAATAGATAATAGAGAGGAAGGAGAGAGGAGAGAGAGAGGAGAGAGAGAGAGAGAGAAGAGAGAGAGAAGAGAGGAGAGACTGAAGAGAGAGAGAGAGAGAGACATAGAGGAATAATAAAAGAAAGAGGAGACATACATACAAACATACATAGAGAGAGAGGAGAATAGAGAGGAAGAGATGAGAGAGAGAGAGAGAGAGAGAGAGAGAGAGAGAGAGAGAGAGAGAGAGAGAGAGAGAGAAGGTCCGGTATTTGCATTGATTTCGCAAGAGCACTGATCTTAAGAGGTTTGGTTACATGCTCACAAGAACCACTTTAAAGGGACAAGTTCAGTTGCAAAGAAGAATAAAGTTATTTACTAAGTGCCTTTACTGGATTTGCATTTTATTTATTTATTTTTTATATTATTATTGTTATTATTATTATTATTATTATTTTTTTCTTTTTGATGATCATTATTATTGTTATTGTTATCATTATTATTATCATTTTCATTATTATTATTATTGTTATTATTATTATTATTATTATTATTATTATTATTATTGTTATTATTATTATAATTTTTATTATTATTTTCCCCCACTTTTTTTCTTTCTTGAACGATTAATACGATTTGTCTTTGATGTTTGTTAATCGAAAGTGATGGTTTTGACGAGAATAAATATTTTTTGGGAAGGAGAAATAGATGATAACAGGAAGAACAGCAGACATAAGAACAATAACAATGACAATAACAGGAGTTAATAATATTGGCAATAATAATAACAAAAAAGGTAATAAATGTAACAATATAATGATAACAGTTATAATATGTATTATAACGATAACGGTGGTGACGGTGATGATAATAGCAATAACAATAACAAAAATAATAGTAATGGTAATAATAATGATAGCAATAGTAATAATAATCATAATAATGGAATAATAATAGTAATGATGGAATAATAATAAGGGTAATAATCATAATCATAATAATAATAATAATGATAATGATAATGATATTATGATAATGATAATAATAATAATAATAATAATAATATCATTATCATTATCATTATTAAATTACTATTACTATTACTATTACTATCACTATAATTATTATCATTATTATTATCCTTATTATTATTATTATTATTATTATTAATGATAATAATAGTAATAATAATAGTAATAATGATAATGATAATGATAATGGTAATATAATGATAATAATCACAATAATAATAATGATAATGATCAAAATAACATCAATAACAATAACGATATAAAAAAATGAAAATAACACCATCCATAATAAAAGCCACAAACACTTTACTACTATGTTGATTTCACATTACAATATTTACCCCAAATATAGTTATCCCCGTTTACCATTTCACTAACAACCCTGGCCATTTTCACAACCGGTTACGCAAGAAGCAAGCAAATTCTCGTATATTCGTATGACCTGGAGCCGAAGTCAGGATCAAAGATGAATATTTAATGAGATTATAATTAATCCTTCTCCTACTCACGTTGCCACTGGTGAATGCCCGAGCTCTAAGATTATATAAGGAATAGAGGAATTACGTGTTTTTATTTTAAGCTTGAAGGGAATAAAGGTTATTGATGTAATGGTGATGCTAGTGTATATAAAAGGAATTGTAATGGTGATTGTAA
>NC_051392.1:35071028-35076028 GCF_015228065.2 Penaeus monodon
TGTCTCCGTATGCGTTAGACTTGGCTTTGTTACAGAATTTTCCTACTATTGTCAATCTTTATTGATATTCTTTCTGTTGTGCAATTTCAGAGTTTTTTTTATTTTTATTTTTTATTGTTGTTATTTTTTGTCGTATTATTATCATCGTGTCAATCATGAGTTGTGTCTTTAATCAACAAAATTAGCAACGAGGGCATTAGCAATGTATTCAAACAAACAAGTAAGTGAACGCGCCTCGTTACGGAGAAATGTAAAAAAAAAAATGTATAAAAAATATATGATTTTTTTTACTATCCAGGATCCAAATTAAGAGATAAGCCAATTAAAGGGATTAATTGTGATTGAAGCGGGATTATTTTGATTAACTGAAGTGCATTTTCTCTTTATTTTTTCTCACTGCAGTTTTTAATTATTATTATTTTTTTCTGTTTCCGTTTTCTTCCATTTTATCTATTAATAACTATCATGTATAATCCTACAGCATTCTTACATCTATCACAATTATTATTGTTATTAGTATAATTATTATTCATTGTCGTTTGTCAGCATTATCATTATCTTTATAATTTTGAATACTTTTGATTTTTTTTTTAAATATCATCACAGTAAAAAAAAAAAAAAAAAATAAAAAATAACAGTGTCCTTATCACTATCGTCAGAGGGAAAGGAAAAGAATAAAAAAATGAATCATTTGAACATCAGTAATATATCGTCTATGCAAATACACACACAAACCCAAACACACACACACACACACACACACACACACACACACACACACACACGCACACTCACGCACACGCACACGCACACGCACGCACACGCACACGCACACGCACACTCACAAACATTGGACATTTATTTGATGATAATTACCAGATAATCATTGCTTGTAATTATAAAGAAAATAGAAATCAAAATATTATTAATAAAAATAAAATTGAAAATCAAATCATCATTAATAACATTAAAGACTGAAAATCAAAATATTATTAATAAAATTGAAAATAAAAAATCAATTGAAAGAGTCAATCATTATCGAGATTTCCGTCAATTGATTCTGCAATGTTTCCCAAACTTGCATTACGAAGCATAATGATTTCTTTTTTTTCAGTATTTTCGCGATAGTGATGGTGATGATGGTGAGGGCGATGATGATGATGATGATGATGATGATGATGATGATGATGATGATGATGATGATGATGATGATGATGATATGATTATGATTATGATTATGATTATGATTATGATTATGATGATGATGATGATGATAATAATGATAATAATGACGACAATGACTGACGGTGATAAAATCCACCAAAAGCCTGTGGTAATTCTAAAATTAAGTATTCTTGTAAAATATTATACAAAGGAAGGCATTTGCCGGTGAATTGTTGTGATCGGTTACACTAGTAAAATTTCCTGAACATGAAATTTATCTGAATTTGATGAATCCATTTGTTTAATCCGAGTTCAAAATTTGTATTTGAATAATCATTGTATATTGCATTTACTTCATCGCGGCAAATCAATTTACACTATTATCTTGATATATTGTTGATTGATTTGCCGCGATAAGGTAAATACTCCACAAAAATATCACTTTAATCAAAGTCAACTAATATATAAAGTATACACACAAACAGAGGCCGTTGTGGCCGAGTGGTTAGAGCGTCGGAC
This sequence comes from Penaeus monodon, assembly GCF_015228065.2. NCBI lineage: Eukaryota > Metazoa > Arthropoda > Malacostraca > Decapoda > Penaeidae > Penaeus > Penaeus monodon. The sequence continues at coordinate 35,072,712 of NC_051392.1, forward strand.
TCAAGACTGTCACGACGGCAATCTGAGTTCGAGGGTTCGAGTCACCGGCCGGCGCGTTGTCCCTTGGGCAAGGAACTTCACCTCGATTGCCTGCCTAGCCGCTGGGTGGGAAAGGGCCAGCCCAAGTCAGTGCCGGTCCCAGAACCGGGTAAATAAAGATGGTGACTCGATAAAAGCACCGGGCGGAAGGCAACGGCAAACCACCGCTCTAAACTGCCAAGAAAATCATGGAAATCCATGACCGCCAACGTCCTTGTAGGACAGGGCACTTAAAAAAAAAAAAAAAAAAAAGCATACACACACACACACACACACACACACACACACACACACACACACACACACACACACACACACACATAAACGCACACGCACACAAACACACACACATGCATACATACATGTAAAATGTATAATGGTAGTAACAATACTTAATGATAATAATAATAATGATAACAATAATAAAAAATATATGAAAATAATAATAATAATAATAATAATGAATATATATAATAATAATAATAATAATGATAATGATAATGATAATGATAATGATGATAATAACAATAATGGTGACGATAATAATAAAAATAATCCATAATCTTTACAACGCTAAATTCATGAAATATTCTCACTCGAGAGAAGGTGAATCTTTATTTTTTCTTTATATAAATTACATATAGATTTAATTGGACTTAGATCTCAGAGCATAGTCCATCTTGACTAAAATTATTAAGGTAACAGATTATATGAAATAAAAATCAGTGAAAGGTGCGCAATCATGTAACTAAAATTATAGTTACATATAAGTATAAAATAGCAATTAAATGTTTAGTTTATTCTTACATAAACTTTATAAAGTTGAAAATAAACAACAGAAAAAAGAGACGCAATATTTTGACAATCGTAAAATCCACAATAAACAATTTTATTATAAATCTGATGTATATAATCTGCTCTTTTCCACGTCAATCGACCTCCTTCGTTTACTCTTCAAAAAGGAATAAATAAATAACGAAAGAACAAGTGAATAAATAAGAGGAAGAAGATGAAGATGAGGACGAAGGCGAAGACGAAGACGAAGATCTAGATGACGAAAAGATAGAAAAAGAGGAAATAGGAAAACAGGAGATAAATAAATAAATAGATAAATAAATAAATGATAAAATCACACGGTTTGTAGAGGCTCCCGCAACGGGAAATAAAGATTCTAAAAGAGAAAAAGAGAGAGAAAAAAAATCGGAATATAAGTCAAGGTGAATAAAAAAAAAAAAAAAAAAAAAAAATAAAATGTTGTGGTCGGTTACATTAGTAAGAATTACAACCTGGATCTGGTATTGGAAACCCTTATATCATTATATATTTTCTTTGCTCTTCATTAATATTTTGAATCAACTTCAAGTGTAAATTTTAAATTGATCAAGTGAATCATTAATTTCAATATCGTTTATTACATCTCAACACTTCAAGAAGAGGAGTCAAAATTTTATCGTTCATCCCATTAACCAATGCAGGGAATCAAACTAATATTAAAAACCCCCTGAAAAAATAAATAATTAACATTAGAAATCGTATACCATTACAAAATTACAGATACATAATTAATATTCACCCAAAAGCCACATCATCTATCATTAAACTTTGAATCCATGAATAAAACATTTGAACTGATAACTAAAATATACGTTCACAGTTCTTGCGTACATTTGTTCACACTTTTATCACATTTCCGTATTCACACTCCCAACCTATTTCACCCAAGAGCCTGAAGTTATATGAGTGAAACTTAATTAAGCTTGACAAAAAAGTTTATTCTCATGTTAAAGATTAGGAGAAGCCCCGAAGTCTTTTGGAATTAGCTAAGAGGCAATGATGGCTTACTGAGGAGGAGGAAGAAGATATATATATATATATATATATATATATATATATATATATATATATATATATATATATATATACATATATATATATATATATATATATATATATATATAGAGAGAGAGAGAGAGAGAGAGAGAGAGAGAGAGAGAAGAGGATGACTGACTAACTGACTGAGAAAGAGAAAAAGAGAGAGAGAGAGAGAGAAAGAGAAAGAGAGAGAGAGAGAGAGAGAGAGAGAGAGAGAGAGAGAGAGAGAGAGAGAGAGAGAGAGAGATGAAAAAGATCTTTTCACACCGTCTGCCTCATTACGGGCTGTCTTTAGTAATATTCTCTCTTTTCGACTTTCTTTCTCTCTCTTTTTTTCTCTATGTCTCCCTCTCTTTTTCTCTCCATTTGTTTTTCTTTTTCTCTTTCACTTTCTCTTTCTCTTCCCTTCTCTCTCTCTTTCCACTTACTGATATACAGATAAAAGGAAGGAGAGGAAGACGAAGAAAAGAGCGAAGATAAGACGAAAAAAAAAAAGAGAAAATAAGAAGAAAAAAAAAAAAAAGAAAAAAGAAAAAAGGAAAATAAAAAAAAGAAAAGAAAAGAAAGAAAGAGAAAAAAGGGAGAAAAAAAAGAAGAAAGCGAAAGGAAGAAAAAGAAGAGATAAGAAAAAAGTAAGGAAGGAAGGAAAGGAGAAGAGGAAAAGAAAGGGAGGATAGGAAAGAGGAGAAGGAAAAGGGAAGGAGAAAAGGAGAAGGGAGGGAAAAGGGGGAAGGAAAGGAGGGGAGGGAAGGGAGAGAGAGGAGAAGGAGGGAAAAGAGGGAGAAGGAGGAAGGAAGGAAAGGAGGAGGAAGGAGAAAGAAGAGAGAGGAGGGGGGGAAAGAGGAGAAGGAGGAAGGGGGGAGAGAGGGGAGAGAGGGGAGAGAGGAGAGGGAGAGAGGGAGAGAGGGAGAAGAGAGAAGGAGAGAGAGAGAGAGAGAGAAGAGAGAGGAAGAGAGAGGAGAGAGAGAGAGAGAGAGAGAGAGGAGAGAGAGAGAGAGAGAGAGGAGAGAGAGGAGAGGAGAAGAGAGAGAGAGGAGAGAGAGAGAAGAGAGAGAGAGAGAGAGAGGGGAAGAGAGAGAGAGAGAGAGAGAGAGAGAGAGAGAGAGAGAGAGAGAGAGAAATTGATAAATAGACAGACAGATAGATAGATAGACAGACAGACAGACAGACAGACAGGCACAAACAGACAGATAAACAGACATATAAATGGATAGGTAGGTAGATAGATAGACAGATATATATATAGAGAGATAGATAGATAGATAGAGATAAACAGATAGACGGACAGATATAGAGATAGATAAACACGCAGACACACACACAGACATATAAATAGATAGATATATGGATAGATAGACAGATAGATAGACAGATTAAGAAGGATAGATAGATAGATAGATAGATAG
>NC_051392.1:35078528-35087416 GCF_015228065.2 Penaeus monodon
GTGTGTGTGTGTGTGTGTGTGTGTGTGTGTTTTGTGTGTATGATGTTGGTGATAATGCAATAGTTATAATACAAATAGTGATGAAAATAATAATAACAATAATAATAATAATAATAATAATAATAATAATAATAATAATAATGATAATGATAATGATAATGATAATGATAATGATAATGATAATGATAATGATAATAATAATAATAATAATATAATAATAATAATAATAATAATAATAATAATAATAATAATAATAATAAAATAAAATAAAATGATAAGAATTATGATTATAATTCTTCGATAATAATTGCAAAATTAATGATAATCATAATAAAAATGATAAAAGTAATGATAATGACAATGATAATAATCGTAATGAATCGTAATTCCGATTGGGGAAACCTAACAAGGTTTTGATTATATATATATATATATATATATATATATATATATATATATATATAAAATATATATATATATATATATATATATATATATATATATACATAATGATAATAATAACAATAATAGTAACAATAATAATAACAATGATAGTAACAATAATAATAACAAAAATGATGACAACGATAATAAAAATAATGATAATAATAACAGTAATAATAATAATTATAATGACAATAATAACAATAATAATGATAATAATGGTAATGACAGTAATAACAATAATGATTATCATTATAATCATTCATTATCATTATCATCATTACTATTATAATCGTCATCATTCTCATTCTCATCCTCACCTTCATCCTTATCCTCATCTTCATTACCACCATCACCATCACAATCACCACCATCATCATCACCATTTTCATCATCACTATTACCATTACTATCATTATTATTATATAGAATACGTGATAAAATGAGGCCACGAATCTGGTTCGGTAAAAGCACGCCTAGTAAAGGTATTAACTATGGATTACAAAAATAGACGCACTATTTAAACGATAATTGCAGTGAATTTCATATAAAAAAGAGGGATTTTGCCTTCGAACAGAGAAAGAGAGGGAGAGGGAGAGGGGGGAAGGAGAGAGAGAGGAAAAGGGAGAGGGAGAGAGGGAGAGGAGGAAAGAGAGAGAGATGGGAAGTAGAGAGAGAGAGAGAGAGAGAGAGAGAGAGAGAGAAGAGAGAGAGAAGAGAGGAGAGAGAGAAGAGAGAGAGAGAGAGAGAGAGAGAGAGAAGAGAGAGAGAGAGAGAGAGAGAGAGAGAGAGAGAGAGAGAGAGAGAGAGAGAGAGAGAAAGAGAGAGAGAGAGAGAGAGAGAGAGAGAGAGAGAGAGAGAGAGAGAGAGAGAGAGAGAGAGAGAGAGAGAGAGAGAGAGAGAGAGAGAGAAATAAAGTGAAATAGACCAATTTCCACCATGTCATCCCCTCCCACATCCCTTCAACACTAAAACCTCTTTCAACGCTACTTTCATTAAGTCACAGCTACACCTAATTAACCTGTACCATCCCTCGGCAACGTAGCCTCCCACTTAAACAGAGCTGACTTGAGCTTATGCATAATGAGACTGCATGCTGTACGTCTGAGTTATAACTGTCATAGGGCCCATTAGGGTTCACGCGCGCCTTACAGTGTGGGAAGTCTGGTCGATTCTGGTTGATTCTGGTTGATTCTGTTGCAAAGATCAAAGGATGGGTAAGGTGAGGGAGGGTGGGAGGGAGAAGGCGGGAGGGGGATGGGGAAAGGAGGGAGAGAGAGGGTGGGAGGGAGGGAGAGGGAGGAGAGAGAGAGAGAGAGAGAGAGAGAGAGAGAGAGAGAGAGAGAGAGAGAGAGAGAGAGAGAGAGAGAGAGAGAGAGAGGGAAAGACAAAAAAAGATAGATAACCAAAATGAAAGAGAAATATGAATGAGAATGTAGGCAAGACAAAGAGATACGAAGGAAACACAAAAAGAATAAAAAAGATACCAAAGTAAAACCAAGAAAATTAAAAGAAAGAAAACCATCAAAGAGGGCATAAATAACAAAGATGATAAAGCAAAGGAGAGAGAGAGAGAGAGAGAGAGAGAGAGAGAGAGAGAGAGAGAGAAAGAGAGGGAGAGAGAGAGAGAGAGAGAGAGAGAGAGAGAGAGAGAGACAGAGACAGAGACAGAGAAAGATAGAGATAGAGACAGAGACAGAGAGAGAAGAAAAAAAATCCTATATAATACGAGGGGAAAAATCCACCTATATACGTATCCTATCTAACCTCCAATTCTTTATCTCATAATGATGAAGTTGTATGAGTGAGCTACGGTAATGAAAGGCCAGGTTCCCGTCTGCTCCAGAAATTATCTATTGATCTCCGTGATAAACTAGAAGGCGAGATAGAATGAAAATGAAAGACTCAAACTCTGCAAGGTTTTATCGTGATTCCAACGTGGGAGATGGAATTTTTTTTTTCTTTTTTCATTTTAATTTTTTTTCAGAAAGGGAAAGAGGGATGAGGGAGAGGGGAAATAGGGTGTCTTTTAATATATAAAAAAGGGGGTGCATAAAAGGGGAAATATGAACATTGAAAACCAAAATATATACATGTTTGTGTGCCTATCCTCGAGCTAGTGTATCCCAGGTTCAAAATGTGCGATATGAAATAACACCAAAAACAAAATCAACAATAAATGCAGTTATTGATAACCGAGTTTGTAATCCTCAGTTCAAAAATGGAGTTTGTTGATGACACGTGTATTGGGTCAGATGTACAGCTAGTAACAGTTGGGATGCTTGGAACTCGATTTATGATTTGATAGAGAAAACTACAGTACATGTACATGACAAAGGTCTATAAGAATTGTGAGTTAAAATCTGTACCTGATTCTGTGAAAGTTGATGAAATTTAAAAAGGGAAAATGAAATACAGGTTAATGCTAAAAAGGAAGAATGAGAGAAAGAAAGAAAGAGAGAGATAAAAAAAAGGATATACATATATTGATTAGCGAGAATAAGTTGATAATTCTCTTAATTACTTTGAATATCAGAAATAATCTTAAATTGAAACAAATGTTTACGTTTACATTAATAGACAGATAGATAGATCGTTAACTACATAGGCAGACAGATAGAAAGTGAGACAGAAAGAGAGAGAGAGAAAGAGACAGACAGACAGATAGACAGACAAAGAAGCAGATAGATTGATGGACAGACAGACAGACAGATAGACAGACAGACAGAAAACAGACAGGCAGGCAGACAGACAGATAGATAGATAGGTAGATAGACAGACAGACAGACAAAAAGACAGAGAGATAGAGAGAAAAAAACAGAGAAATAGATAGATAGATAAATAGATAGATTAATAAAAAAAAAAGCAAAAGACAAGTCCCTTTTCCATAAGCACGTAAGTCAGCTTCGTCCGCCATTTCCCTGACCACAGAAAGGGAACGAAAAAAAAAGTATATATATATATATATATATATATATATATATATATATATATATATATATATATATATATATAAACCCCAAATATGCTTGAAATAGTTTAGTCCGTCATGAAAACCGACAAAGAAAACGGACTGAACGCCTGATTGCGTCATTTCCAAATCCCTAAATAAGGTTGACCGAAATAATGATATTTCATGGGCTTTGTGATTCCTTGAGTGAAGGAATTAAGATTATCATGAGATGGATTATATATATTTATACATACACACACACACACACACACACACACACACACACACACACACACACACACACACACACACATATATATATATATATATATATATATATATATATATATATATATGTGTATGTATAAGTGTATGTGTGTATGTGTGTGTGTGTGTGTGCGTGTGTGTGTGCGTGTGTGTGTTTGTACATACATTATATTTATGTACGAAATTGTGTACGTATAAATTTGTCAGCAGCGCCTCCACGCACCATACAGCTGACCCTGAAAGAAATAAAATAAAAATAAAAATAATTCGCCGAAAAGATTAGGGAAATGGAAGAAAATCAGATAAAGATATGAATGAGAGAAAATCTCGTGGTGTTGATTTTATACATTTCCTAATTATTGTGATAATTATGATGATAACTACAGTAATGACATCAACAATAATAATGATTATGATAATGTTGATAATATGAATAATGAGGATATTCATAAGAACGATAATAGTAATGATAATCACAATCACAATCATGATCATAATAATAGTGATAATAGTAATGATAATCACAATAGGAAAATAATAATAATGATGATGATAATATTAATAGTAATGATAATAATGAAAATTAAAATGATGTAATGATAATTATGATGAAATAAAAAAAGTAATGGTAATGATAATGATAATAGTAACAATGACAAAATTCGAACTGAAGATAATAATAATAATAATAGTGATGATGATGGTGATGCTGCTGCTGTGATGATGATAATAATAATAACAATAATAATATTAACGGTAATGATGATGAAAATGAAAATGAAATTGAAAATGAAAATGAAAATGAAATTGAAATTGAAAATGAAAATGAAAATGAAAATGAAAATGGAAATGGATGATGGGAAATGAAATGGAATGAAATGGAAATGGAAAATGGAATGAATGGAAATGGAAAATGAATGGAAATAAAATAAAATGATAATAATATAATATCAATAAAATGATGATGTGATATTGATCATCATGGTGATATAACTAATAAACAATAACAATTAATAACAAAATAATAAAGAATATATGATATTTAAATGAAACTATACTACTACATCAAAAAAATGCAACATATTATAACTCATAGTAATGCTCATAACAGATAACAGTTAATAAGGAAAAGAAAGAAGAAGATATATTAAAACGCCAGAAGATATCAACAAACAAAAAACGGAAACAGAAACTAAGTAACACATAAATAAATAAATAAATAAATAGATAAATAAATAAATAAATAAATAAATGAATAAACAGCTGAATGAAAGGAAAAGAAAACGGGAAAGGAAATGTATAAATGGCTTAAAAGCTTTCTTAGTGAAGAGTGAGTTTCGAGAGAGAGAGAGAGAGAAAGGGAAAAGAGAAAGAGAAAAAGAGAAAGAGAGAAAGAGAGAGAGAGAGAGAGAGAGAGAGAGAGGGGGAGAGAGAGAGAGAAGAGAAGAAGAAGAAGAAGAAGAGGAGAGAAAAAGAGACAAAGAGAGAAAAAAAGGGAGAAAGAGAGAGAGAAAAAAAAGACAGAAAGAAGGAAAGAAAGAAAGGGACAGAGAGACAGAGAGAAAAGAAAAGAAAAAAAAGAAAATAAATTACACCTTGCAGGATACAAGTGTCGGAAAACATTTGCGGCCTAAGAACTAGTCTCGAAAACTAGCGGTTTCTTGAGTGACACAAACCATAAAAGTTTTGGCTCCGCGGTCGCTTAGTGTCAAAGATCAACACCACAACCCCCACTCCACCGAAAAATAATATTCGGGTTATTTTTTTCTCTCTCCCCTTTTCTTGTTTCATAAGTCTTTTTTCTTCACTTTTTAATTTTTATCATTTTTTTTCCTTCTTAATTTTCTGTCCTCCTCTTGTTTTTTTTTTTTTTTTTTTTTTTTTTTTTTTTTTTTTTTTTTTTTACTTTAATTCGATTTATATTTTTATTATTTTTATTGATATTCGAAATTTCGGATTTTATTCATTCTGGCTCTATTTCTTATTTCTATTTTATATATCTTTTTCTTATATATCTTTCTTCTCTTCTTTTCTCTTCCACTCTTTTCAATTTTTTTTCATCTCTTCTCTATTCATTTGTCTTTTTATTCTTTATTCCTTTCTCGATTTTTTTTTACGTTTTCCCTATACAACATATATATATTTTTGTCACTTTATCTTCGTCTTTGTCTTCCCTCCCGTTGTCTTTTGTTTGCTTTTATCAGTCGTTTGTCTATTTCTCTCTTTGATTTATATTTTTCAAAAAACCCTTTTTTTTGAAAAATAACAGTAAAGGGGAAAGAGTATTTTATACTATTTCTAATATCGTGATAAAATTAAGTTTTTTTTTGCCTTATTTTTTATTATTATTTTTTTTTTTATATTATTTTATTATCTTTCATTTCATTATCATTTTCATTACCTTTCATTTTCATTATCTTACTTATCTTATCTTTTCATTTCATATCATTATCATTATCTTACGTTATTGTTATTTTTATTGTTATTGTTATTATTATCATTATCATCACCCTCACCATTACCATACATTTTCCTTTTCCTTATCCTTATCCTTTCCTTATCCTTTTCATTATCATTTTCATTAACATACCATCCCCTCTTATCATCACTCTCCCCATTTTTTTCTACCTCAAAGAGATCCGTGCATAGTTCCCCCGGAAAATTGTAAGGCGGTCGTTATTGGGAAGAAAACGTGAATATTGTATTCTTTTTTTTGTACTGAAGGGAGATATGATGTAATGAAAGATATATATGTATACGTTTTTTATTCAGAGGAGACATATTTGTATTACATTTCTGTAACACACAACCTTTAATAAAGATTTTTCCTTTCTGTATTGCTAGCTAGTTTGTAACTCATTGCAAAGAAATATATAAGTATCCTAAAAATGTCTTGTCCACTGAATATTCAAGTAATCTTTCATACACATATGTTTGTTTGTGTGTGCATATTTTTAAACGTGTACGTCTCTCTGGGTTGTGTATGTGTGTATATCTATAATAATAGATTCTGTATTTGTATCTACTTTTATCTCCACCTGAAGGTTTGTATGTGTGTACGTGTGTATGTCTTTGTATGTGCGTGGATGTGTATCAATGTTGGTTACTCAAGATACGTGAAGTTACATTTGCTTCAGTATGTGTGAAGATTCGCGTGCATGCGCCTAATTTGCGTGCTCTTGCGTTTGTGTAGCATTGCGTGTGGTTCCCTCTGTTACGGTGTGATTTTGTGATGTATGCAAATGGTAAAAAAAGTTCTCGGTAAAGGTTCAGGAGTCTCGAAGTCTCCCCCTTTCCTTTGCATTATTCATCTTGCAAACTTTTGACAGAGAACATTGACAGTGTAGGTTATCACTTGCAAGTTCTCACGGCAGCCACAGGAGATGTAAGGATACTGAAGATTTTCGACATAAAGGGGGCAAATTTCGCTTCTAATTCTCTCTGTCTGTTCCATTCTTTTGGTCCTTTTCTGCCTCCCCCCTCCCCCCTCCCCCCCAGCCTCTTTCTCCCTGTCTGGGTTCTGTCTTTCTCTCTCTCTTTTTCTTTCTCTTGCTCTCTCTCTCTCCCCTCCCCCGCTTCTTCTCCTCTCTCCTCCTCTCTCTCTTTCTCCGTCTCTCCCCTCTCTCTCTCTCTCTTTCTCTTTCTCTCTCTCTTTCTCTATCCCATGAAAAAAAAAACATTTTTCTTACATCTAGAAAGTCGAAAATTATTTATGTGAACCCTGAAGAAATATATCCTTTTTAAGTCAACGGGCACAAATAATGCCAAATTTATGGGGTAATTTCTTAAAAACTCCTTAATGGATTTTTAAACAGACGGGTAGAAAAAAGAGGCATCCATCTCCCTATCTACCTATCACACAAACACCCCTCAACCACACACAGACACACACACACATGCACAAACGAATACCAATGCACGCGCGTGTGTTATGTAAAAATAAAGATTTGCAAGGAAGTGAAATCTCAGGCTATCTCTTTCAGCTCGAGAAACGCTAGCATGAACCCAGGTGCCTTGTGAGAGGAAAGAAATGAAGTTTATTCCAGCCTGCACGACGAGAAATGTGATAGATTTTTTTTTTCCTTTTTTTCGAATAAGTCAAGTGGTGGCAGGGAAATTTATCTGTATTCTTTTTTTTCTATTTTTTAAAGACATGTATGTATGTAGTTCATGTTTTTTTCTCTATTCATTGTATGTGAACATTATGTGTATATGTATTATATTTTCAAGTTTATGTTATGCATATTGAACATGGAGATTAACAATGTTGCATACCTTTTATTGCTATTATTATTAACATTATCATGGTCATGATCATCATCATCATCATCGTCGTCATCATCATCACCATCATCATCATCATCATCTTCTTCATCATCATCATCATCATCATCATCATCATCATCATCATCATCATCATCATCATCATCATCATCATCATCATCATCATCATCATCATCATGATGCTCATGTCAACACCTCTGATCTGGCTCTCACGCCCTTTCATGTGCCATAATCGCATTGATGGTTTGATCATCATATTTTTTTGACGACTTACATTTATGGCTATATATATAGATGCGCCTGCACGTGTGTGTAGGCGCATATATATATATAATATATATATATATTATTATATATATATATATATATATATATATATATATATATATATATATATATATATATACTTATCTATTACACACACACACACACACACACACACACACAACACACACACACACACACACACACACATATATATATATATATATATATATATATATATATATATATATGTATATATATATATATATATATGGAATAACACACACACACACCGTTATCTATTTCTACTTATTTCATCCTTTCCCTCTTCCTCTTTCTCCTTCTCCTTCCTCCAAAAATCCATTTTAAAAAGTTTGTAAGAAATTACCCCATATTTGGCAGAATTTACGTCCGTTGACATAAAAAGGATATATATTTCTTCATTAGACCTCCATGGTTCACGTCCACAAGCTTAGACTTTCTCGATGTAAGAATTTTTTTTATGGGATTGAAAATGCCTCGATGAGCGTAGTAAAGAGAGAGAGGAGAGAGAGAGAGAGAGAGAGAGAGAGAGAGAGAGAGAGAGAGAGAGAGAGAGAGAGAGAGAAGAGGAGAGAGAGAGAGAGAGGAGACGGGGAAAGAGAGAGAGAAGAGCGTGGGAAAGAAGAGAGAGAGA
>NC_051392.1:35087516-35090016 GCF_015228065.2 Penaeus monodon
CCTTTTAATGGTTTACTATAAGAATACATAAGGTTAATAAGGTTCATTATTATACATAACACAGAAATTGTTTTATTTTTTACTTACAAACGTTCAGTTCAATTATATCTTTATTGGAGGAATATCAACCAAGGAACTAGCATACTGTATGATAAATGGAACCTGTTACATTGCCATCTGCACATCCATTATCTTTATGTATATATATAGGTATTCATCTTATCATTCAAAAGTACATACTGCCATACATGCACTAAAACACATTCACTTGTATATAAGTGTACGTTTTCCATATACGTAAAATAACCCACATGCATGAAATCTCGTGTACATCTACACTGTTAAACACTCATGCCCTTTGTCTTTACATAACCACATATCAAGTTTTGTATATTGTTTTTCTTGTATCTTTTGTTTCTGCTTCGAGAGCGGTAGTGAAAAGGGTAGAAATAACCATGCCACGTTATAATACTGTTGATTATCACAAAATGTATAACCATTGTCTATCCCGGAAGATTTCGATTAGTTTGGTGTCCACGATTAGGGTTCACGATGATTTACTGATATTAGGTGATACGATCCGATGGAGATGAAGACCTTTATGAATCAAAGTAGGATTAGTAATTATAAGATATGTACTAATGACGAGGATGATTAAATGTCTATAGATCTAGAAATTTATATACTCTCCCTGAATAGGATTCGAACTCAGTACCAAACCTCAGTACCTTACAATCAAAAAAAAAAAAAAAAAAAAACTAAAACAACTTCATGGAAGTTATCTTTTATTCAAATTCGAGTATGATCGTTAATTTCCATGAAGTTCGTTTGGATACTGGTCAGACAACTGTTTTTATTTTTTCAATCTTTTCTTTATTTTCATATGGTGTACCTTCTCTCTCTCTCTCTCTCTCTCTTTCTCTCACACACACATTCTCTCTCTCTCTCTTTCTCTCTCTCTCTCATTCATGCTTTCTCTCTCTCTCTCTCTCTCTCTCATTCATTCTCTCTCTCTCTTCTCTCTTTCTCTTTCTCTTTCTCTCTCTCTCTCTCTCTCTCTCTCTCTCTCTCTCTCTCTCTCTCTCTCTCTGTCCCTCTCTGGTGCTTGTCCTGTGAGCGTCGGTTCGAACCCTTGCTGTTAATGGATAAATAGATTTCCGTTGTAGAAATGCGGTTTCTTCTGTCTTTGTCTTCTCCCATTTTGATATCTATTTATCTTTTTTGGGTCTCTCTGTCTGTCAGTATAGGTGGAGATATATAGATCGATAGATAGATAGATAGATAGGTTGATCATGATGATGATGGTGATGGTGATAGTGATGATGATGGTGATGATGATGATAATGGCTCTGATAAGAATGACAATGATAATGATGATAGTAATAGTAATAGTAATAATAATGATAATGATGACGAATACGATAATAATTATGAAAATGACAATAATAATGATGATCGTGACATAATAACAGTAAAATCAATGATAATGAAAAATGAAAATGATAAAAATCACACTTCATCCCCTGATGAAGGGGATATGAACAGCAGTCTAAGTCCTCCCCCCCCATTTTTTTCCCCTCTCATCCCCCCATCCCTTTCCCCTCTCTCCCCTCCCCACCCCTTTCCCCTCTCTCCCCCTCCCTTTTCCCTCTCTCCTCCCCCCTCCTTTCCTCTCTTCCCCATCCATTTCCCTCTCTCCCCCCTCCTTTCCCCTCTTTCCCCCACCCCTTTTCCCTCTCTCTCCCCTACCCCTTTCCCCTCCCCACCCCTTTCCCCTCTCTCCCCACCCCACCCCTTTCCCCTCTCTCTCCCCCCCCCTTCCCCTCCATCCTTTCCCCCTCTCCCCACCCCACCCCTTTCCCCCCTCTCCCCACCCCACCCCTTTCCCTTCTCTCCCCACCCCACCCCTCACTCCCCTCTCTCCCCTCCCCCCTCCCCTCGAACACCACCTTCCACCTTCATGTTAATATGTTCATACTAAAAATACTTCCCCTTTCAACAAAATTAATTTTCGAGTAGCCACGAAATCTCATCTGAAAGAACGGCTTGTAACAACAGCCCGTTCGCATCTGTCATTTCCCAGAACGACGAGAGGGGTTTGAGGGGAATGTGAGGGGAATGTGAGGGGAATTTCTCCTCAGTTAACCCCCCTCCTCCCCCCCAAGCCTTGATTTTGGTCGGATTCTCTCTGTGAACCTAATCTTGCATTTCTCATTAGACTTTGTGTGAGAAGATAAAGAAAAAGAAAAAAAAATCTGGTTTCTGTCTCGAAAAGAATGAATGACTTGCTTCATTCTCTTTTATTATTATTATTATTATTATTATTATTATTATTATTATTATTATTATTATTATATACACATTTTTCCCTCTTCTTCTTTTTTTTTTCTTTTTTTCTTTTTTTCTCTTGATGACGTTACCGAGCACGGAAAATTTTGATGAGGAATATCGTTATATTTCTTATTCTTGGGGATTATAATACTAAGGAATCATTTAAATA
>NC_051392.1:35095016-35100016 GCF_015228065.2 Penaeus monodon
GATGATGAGGAGGAGGAGGAGGATTAAAATGATGATGATGATGATGATGATGATGATGATGAGGAGGAGGAGGAGGAGGAGAAGAGGAGGAGGAGGAGAAGGATGGTGATGATGATGAAAATTATAATAATAATGATAATGATGATGTTCTAAATGCAGTTACATTGGGTCACTGAAGGATTTGTAATAATGATGATGGTCTAGGTAATGATAATTATTTCTTAATAATAATGATCTGTTCTCTTAGGTTATGAAAGTTTACGTAATAATGAAACTTCATAGTGATAAGTATAGATATTAATTGTAAAAGATAAATATCAAAATACTACAACGTTGATGAATGCTTTAAAAAAATCAAAGTGATGTTTTTATTTTTATTATTATGTATCATTATTACTATTATATATATATATATATATATATATATATATATATATATATATATATATATATATATATATATATATTTTTTTTTTTTTTTTTTTTTTTTTTTTTATTCTAATATCTCTACTGCTATTAATGAATCATTATGCAATGATATAGGATAATAACTAATGATTGCTAAGCATAGTAACAATGAAGCTGCAATAATACCACCATACCAAGCATTTGCATTGATGGCAATTTGAATTTCGAAGCCTCATTAAGAGTTTAAAAAAATGTATACGACATATGGAAATAATTATGAAATTCTTTTTTTTTAATCTTTTATATCTATAACAGGCAGACAGCCAGACACACAGACAGACAGAGAGGCAGAGAAAGAGGTAAGTGAAGATGGAGATACGGAACAATCTGTGGAAAGAGAGAAATAAATAAATAAATAAGTAAGAAAAAAAATGTGGGTATGTTTCTCTCTCTCTCTCTCTCTCTCTCTCTCTCTCTCTCTCTCTCTCTCTCTCTCTCTCTCTCTCTCTCTCTCTCTCTCTCTCTCTCTCTCTCTCTCTCTCTCTCTCTCTGTGTCTTCCATTCTCTCTCCTCCTCCTCCCTTCCTCCCCTCTCTCTCTCTTTCTCTTCTTTGTCTTCCATTCTCTCTCCTCCTCCTCCCTTCCTCCCCTCTCTCTCTCTCTCTCTCTGTGTCTTCCATTCTCTCTCCTCCTCCTCCCTTCCTCCCCCTCTCTTTCTCTCTCTCTCTCTCTGTGTCTTCCATTCTCTCGCGCAACAAAAACACATTATGAAGATGAGGTTCCACGCCGCAAGCTCCACTGAGGTTGACGATGGGGAGGTTGGAAAAGGGTATTGATTTAGAAGGTGGGGGTCGGTTGGGGGTTGGAGGTTGGGGGAGGGGTGGGGGAGGGGTTAGGGGGAAGAGGGGAGGGGGAAAGGGTTGGGAAAGGGGTTAGGGGAGGGGGAAGGGGAAGGGGGAAGGGGTAGGGGGAAGGGGGGAGGGTTGGGTAAAGGAGGAAGGGAGGGTGTTGGGGGAAGGGGAAGGGGTTGGGGAAGAGGTTCGGGGGAAGGGGTTGGGGAGGGGGGGAAGGGAGTAAGGGGAAGGGTTGGATAAGGGGGAAAGGGAGGGAAAGGTTAGAGATAAGGGAGGGGGAATGAGAAGGGGAAGGGAGGTTATGGAGAGTTGGGGAAGAGGTAATGAAGTGTTTGAGGAGGAAAGTGGTTGGGGGTTTTGTGGTGGGGAAGAGGAGGGAAGGAATGGGGAAATGGGTGACTAAGGGGTGGGGGAGGAGGTGGGGAAATGGGGAAAGGAGTTGGGGAGGAGTTGGGGAAGGGAGGAGGAGAAGGTAAACTAATAAGGGGAAGCAGGAAGGACAAAGTTAAGAAGAGAGAATAAGGAAGAAAGAGGAAGAAAAAATAAGAAGAGGAGGGTGAAAAGAGGAGGGGGAAAAGAGGAGGGGCGACGAAAGAAGGGGATGAAAGATAGAACGAAGAATAGAAGGGGTGGAGTAAGTAGAGGAGAAGAAGGGGAAAAGGACGATATACGAGGGAAGGGGAGAAAAGAAGAAGAGGGGAATTGGAGATTGAAGGAGGAAGGGAGGACCGAAAGAAGGAGAGAGAGGGATGAGGAAAAGAGGAAAAGAACACAATAAAATTGCAGTGGGAGGAAGAAGAACGAGAGGAGGAAAATGGGAGATGGAAAGGGAATAGAAAAAAAAGGAGAAAAATAAGAGAATATTAGGAGGAGAAATAAACAACGGAGAAAAGGAAGCAAGGGAAAGGGGAGAAAAAAAGAAGGAAGGAGGAAGAAAAGGAGGAGAGAGGAAGATGAAGAATAATATGCAGAGAAAGACGGATAGATAGATAGATAAATAGATAGATAGAGAATGCAGTAGATGGAAGAAAGACAAAAAAAAAGCAGTAAAATTAGAGAAAAAGGAAGGAGGAGGAAGAAAAAGAAAGAGAGAAGGAAAAAGGAAAATTCAAGAAGAGAGAATAAGGAGAGAGAGCACACAGGAGGAAGGAAATGAAGGAGGAATGAATGGGAGATAAAGAAGGAAGATGGGAAAGGGAAATAATGAAAAAGAAGGAGAA
Organism: Penaeus monodon; assembly: GCF_015228065.2. Lineage (NCBI taxonomy): Eukaryota > Metazoa > Arthropoda > Malacostraca > Decapoda > Penaeidae > Penaeus > Penaeus monodon. Next base: position 35,097,498 of record NC_051392.1, read on the forward strand.
GAAGTAGAAGAAGAAACTTAAAAAGGAAAAGAAGAAGAAGAAGAAGAAGAAAGATTAAAAGGAAAAGAGGATGAAAAGAAGAAAAAGAAGAAGAAAGAGAAGAATAAGAAAAAGGAAATGAAAGAGGAAGTAGGAGAGAGCGAATGAAAGAAGAAGAAGGAGAGAGCGAATGAAAGAAGGAGAAGGGGAGAGCGAATGAAAGAGGAAGTAGGAGAGAGCGAATGAAAAGAAGAATTGAAGGAAGAAGAAGGAGAGAGTGGATGAAAAGAAGAGAGAAAGCGAAGAAAAGAAAAAAAGAAAAGAGAAGAGCGAATAAAAAGAAGTGAAGAAGCGAGAGCGAATGAAAGAGGAAGAAGGAGAGAGCGAATGAAAGAAGGAAGAAGGAGAGAGAGCGAATGAAAGAAGGAGAAGGAGAGAGCGAATGAAAGAAGGAAGAAGGAGAGAGCGAATGAAAGAAGAGAAGGAGAGAGCGAATGAAAGAAGAAGAAGGAGAGAGCGGAAGAATGGAGAGGAGAAGCAGAGAAGAGAGGAGAGAGCTGAAAGAGAAAAGACAGGAGAAAGGAAGGAAGAGCGAATGAAAGAAGGAGAAGAGAGAGAGCAGGAAGAAGGAGAGACGAAGAAGAGGAGAGGAGAAGCGAATGAAAGAGAGAAGAGGAGAAAGAGGAGACGGGAGAGATGAGAGAAGAAGGAGGAGGAGAAAGAGGAAAAAGGAGAGCGAATGAAAGGAAGAAGAAGGAGAGAGCGAATGAAAGAAGGAAGAAGGAGAGAGCGAATGAAAGAGAGGAGAGAGCGAATGAAAGAAGGAAGAAGGAGAGAGAAGGAAAAAGGAGAAGGAGAGAGCGAAGGAAAGAAGGAAGTAAGGAGAGAGCGAATGAAAGAAAAAGAGAGAAGAAGAAAAGAAAAGGAAAGAAAGAAAGGAAAAAAGAGAAAAAAAGAAGAAAAAAGAAGAAAAGAAAAAAAAAAAAAGAAAAAAAAAAAAAAAGGACCGAAGAAGAAAAGGGGGGAAAAAGAAAAGAAAAGAGAAGAGGAAAAAGAAAGAGAGAGGCAAAGAAGAGAAGGAGAGGGGATGAAGAAAGAGGGAGAGCGATAAAAAGGAAGAAAGAGGGAAAAGAAAAAAGGAAGGGAAAAAGAAAAAGAGGGAAAAAGAAGGGAGGAGGGAAAAAGGAAGGGGGAAGAGAGAAAAAGAAAGAGAAGCGAGAAAAAAAAGGGAGGAGGAAAAAAAGGGAAAGAGGGGGGAAGAAGAGAAAAGGAGGGGAAGAAAAGGAGAGAGCGAATGAAAGAAGGAGAAGGAGAGAGCGAATGAAAGAAGGAGAAGAGAGAGCGAATGAAAGAGGAAGAAGGAGAGAACGAATGAAAGAAGGAGAAGGAGAGAGCGAATGAAAGAGGAAGAAGGAGAGAGAGAATGAAAGAGGAAGAAGGAGAGAGCGAATGAAAGAGGAGAAGGAGAGAGCTAATGAAAGAAGGAGAAGGAGAGAGCAATGAAAGAGGAAGAAGGAGAGAGCGAATGAAAGAAGGAAGAAGGAGAGAGCGAATGAAAGAGGAAGAAGGAGAGAGAGAGCGAAGGAAAGAGGAAGAAGGAGAGAGCGAATGAAAGAAGGAGAAGGAGAGAGCGAATGAAAGAGGAAGAAGGAGAGAGAGAATGAAAGAGGAAGAAGGAGAGAGCGAATGAAAGAAGGAGAAGGAGAGAGCGAATGAAAGAAGGAGAAGCAGAGAGCGAATGAAAGAAGAGGAGAGAGCGAATGAAAGAGGAAGAGAGGAGGAGGAGAGCGAAGATGAAAGAGGAAGAAGGAGAGAGCGAATGAAAGAAGGAGAAGGAGAGAGCGAATGAAAGAAGGAGAAGGAGAGAGCGAATGAAAGAGAGAAAAGGAGAGAGCGAATGAAAGAGGAAGAAGGAGAGAGCGAATGAAAGAGGAAGAAGGAGAGAGCGAATGAAAGAGGAAGAAGGAGAGAGCGAATGAAAGAGGAAGAAGAGAGAGAGAAAAAGAAGAGGAGAGAGCGAATGACAAGAGGAAGAAGGAGAGAGCAAATGAAAGAAGGAGAAGAAGAGAGCGAATGAAAGAGGAAGAAAGAGAGAGCGAATGAAAGAGGAAGAAGGAGAGAGCGAATGAAAGAAGAAGAAGCAAAGAGCAAGATTGAACGGCAAGTCTGGTTCTTGAAGCGAGTGATAAGGAGATAGTGAGAAAGATAAAAAAAAAAAAAAAAAAGCGGAGATGGGGTGCAGACAGCCAAGCGAAAGAGGGAAAAGGATAGACTCAATAAAAAAGGAATAAGATAGGCTAAGAGGAAAGGCAAATTATGACGATAAGAAGATAAGATAGGGTGAGAAGATAAGAAAGAACGGACGTATAAAATGAAGATAATCTTGGAGAAAAGATAGAGACTAGAGAAAAGAAGTAGAGAGGGGAAAGTAATAAAAAGCGAAGAGAATAGGGTGATAATGATGATAACCGGGGGAAAATATGATAGGATCTGAAAGCTGGAAGAGAGAAAATTCAATCGAAGTTTTTGAAGAAAGATGT
>NC_051392.1:35105016-35107516 GCF_015228065.2 Penaeus monodon
CAACAACAAGGTCAGGATTATAATAATATTGACTTGCGATTGTTTCAATTTTTATCGTGAAATTCTAGGACCTGCAATATTGCCATGTCGAATAGGATATTAATATTTGACACTTGCCCGTTTTATAAATCCCAATTAACAGAGTTTTCAGTTTTGGATTCTTTTAGGGAAATACATTTTTTTTTTCACTTTTATTGGGAAATACTTCATATATGATATTACAACAGCGCCAGATCGACCTGGTGAGATCATGCCGATTTTTTTCCCGTCAAAAAAGAGCTTTAAACGCCTGTGCAAATTGTAGATGCACACAAGGTCTATATAGATATATACCTTATGAACATGTATGAGTATATTTATGTGTGTATGCATGTCTGTATATATGTGTATATATATATGTATATATATGTATATATACGTATATGTGTATATATGTAGACCCACCACACACATGTATATCACATTCACGTATGAGTGTGAGTGTGGTGTGTGTGTGTGTGTGTGTGTGTGTGTGTGTGTGTGTGTGTGTGTGTGTGTGTGTGTGTGTGTGTGTGTGTGTGTGTGTGTAACATTCGAATAGCTGGAACGTCCCTCTAAGTCTTCACCAGGTATATCGGTAAAATCACACCATCAGCTCACCCGCCGGCCAGACAAGGATAATGTCTAAATTGAAAGCATATTTTGGTAATCCGTTTAGAAAGTCCTTTCATCTTACGGTGCCTCCTATTCTGAGATTCTAGCACTGCCGGTTTCGATCTCTGTCCGTTAGGCTTTATATTGTCTTCATCATCGTAGAGATTGCGTTTAATTTTCCTCCTTGACAAGGATTCGAACGCGCTGAATTTAGGCAACGTCGAGAGAGAGAGAGAGAGAGAGAGAGAGAGAGAGAGAGAGAGAGAGAGAGAGAGAGAGAGAGAGAGAGAGAGAGAGAGAGAGAGAGAGAGAGAGCGGGGTATCGAACCTACTTAACAAGACCAAGAATATCGTCTTTCTAACTCCACAGACATTCGCCTCTTTGTCCGTACTGGAGTAATGAACACATTTTCAGACATCTCTCCCCTCCCCCCCTCACTGTGGAGAGGACTTAGAAATTCAAATATACAGCCAGGTGGGGCCGAGAGATCTGTGTAATGCAGATGCGAAATTATTCTATTCAAGAGCATTCTCTCTGGGTCTTATCTGGGCTGAGTTGGTTCGAATCCCCTTCACGGAGCATGGCCAACCGATTCGTTGTTTTTTTATTATATTATTCCATCGTTTGTAGTCGTTATGTGCTTAGGAGGAGTCAGCATAGGAGCTACCATATAGTTGGTATGTGCTTAGAGTCAGCATAGGAGCTACCACATAGTCGTTATGAGCTTAGAGTCAGCATAGGACCTACCACATAGTCATTATGAGCTTAAAAAGTCAGCATAGGCGTCACCGCATAGATACTCGTCCTCATGAAATCAAATACACTCCTACGATAGCACCAACATGACAGAACCATTAAGAGAACTTCGTGTACTTTCCGACGATGAAATCTCAAGAGCGGGAAGACACCTGAACGGCATCTTACGCCACGACATAATTTTTTAAGACGTCACCCTTGCTGATTCCTCATGAAAGACTATCCACACGAGAGGTTCCTTCGCACTTAAAAAAAAGTGCAATATGAAAGAGAGAGAAAGAAAAAGAGAAGAAAAAAAAAATCAGGAGCACACATAACCTCTAACTGGAGGGTGTCTGCAACGATGACGGTGTTCCCAAAGGTGCTTTTAATTGAAGGTGTCTCAAGCACGGACAAGCAGAATAGAGGAACGTCTCCAGTTCTCTCAAAGGAAGGCGTAATTACCGCGTTCCGTTTTATTTTTCGCTCTCTTTGGCATCCCTTTGATAGGCATTGAATGGTGACCTTGAGTCCGAATGAAAGGGGAAAGAAAAACAAGGTAAAAACAATGGACAAGTGTAAATCACGACTTTGTTTCCCGACTGTTTGATGTTCGTATGGTTATTTCTATCTGTATATCTATTTTCTCTCTCTCTCTCTCTCTCTCTCTCTCTCTCTCACTCTCTCTCTCTCTCTCTAACTCACTCTCTCTCTCTCTCTCTCTCTCCTCTCTCTCTCTCTCTCTCTATCTATCTATATATGACTGCTGCGACCTACGTGGTCTCGAGTTCATATCCCCGCCTCGGCAACTGCAAAATACCTACCCCAATAGCTGACTCAAGCCCGCTCTCACAGGGAGAAAACGACATATGTCGCTTAAGAATCAAATACAGGTGTTGTGTGTGAAGTCTCTGGTGTGGGAAGTGCTGGACCGCGGTCGATTAGGATTAATCGGGCAAATAGCCTCTCAGTAAAGATATGTGTCCTTATATCTATATATATGTATATATATATATATATATATATATATATATATATATATATATACATATATATATATATATATATGTTTATATAAATAGAAAAATAGATAGTTATAGATAACACACACACACACACACACACACACAC
>NC_051392.1:35130016-35135016 GCF_015228065.2 Penaeus monodon
CTCTCTTTCTTTTCCTCTCTCTCTCTCCCTCTCCTCTCTCTCTCTCTCTCTATATATAATATATAAAATATATTTTATATATAAAAGGGATGTATGTATTAATGTTGATGTATGTAAAAGAACACCCGCATAGAAAAATTAAAAAAACGAAATAAAAAAAGACGAAAAAAAAAGGGAACCCCTGACACCCGTTTCCCGGGATACAAGAAAAAAATAAAATAAAATAAAATAAAAAAAGGAATAATAAAAAAAAAAAAAAAACAGTAAGAAAAAAAGGGAGAGAAAAGAGAGATTTTCGACTGACCTTCCTTTCTCCCCACAAACGAAGGGATTAAAAAAAAAAAAAAAAAAAAAAAAAAAAACAGACCCCCACACCACGAACAAAACCCCAAACCCCGTCAGCAGAAAATTTTGGTTAGCGGGGAAAAGGGAAGGAAAAAATTTTTTCGTCTTTTGTCCCCTTTGGCGGTCTTTTTTTAAAGGGGGGAGGGGGGGAGGGGGAAAAGAAGTGGAGAAGGGTGGAAGGAGAGGAGAGAAGTGGAGGGAGAGGAGAAGGGTGGAAGGAGAGAGGTGGAAGGAGAGGAGAGAGGTGGAGGGAGAGGAGTAGGGTGGAAGGAGAGAGGTGGAGGGAAGGAAGAATTGTTCTGTCATATGTCCCCCGGGGCGATTTTTTTTATGAGGGGAGGGGGGGGAGTAGGGAAAGAAGTGGAAAAAGGGGGAAGGAGAGGTGGAGGGAGAGGAGAAGGGTGGATGGAGAGAGGGAGGAGAAGAAGAGGGTGGATGGAAAAAGGGGGGAAGGAAAGGGTGAAGGAAAAGGAGAAGGTGGAAAGGAGGGGAGAAGGGTGGAAGAAGGAGAAGGTGGAGGAGAGGTGGAAGGGGGGAGAGAGGTGGAAGAAGAGGAGAAGGGTGGATGGAGAGGATGGAAGAAGTGGAGAGAGGTGGAAGGAGAGGAGAATTGGGTGGATGGAAAGGGGTAGAAGGAGAGAGGATGAAAGAAGTGGAGAAGGGTGGAAGGAGAGGAGTGAGGTGGAGGGAGAGGAGAGAGACGGAAGGTAGAGAAGAGAGGTGGAAAAAGGGGGGGGGGGGGGTGGAAGGAAACGAAAAGGTGAAAGAAGTAGAGGGGATGAAAGGAGAAGGGAGAGATGGAGTGAAGTGGATGGAGTGGAGAGGGGTAGGAGGAGAGGGAAAAGCGAAAGAGATGAAGAGGGTAAGGAAGAGAGAAAAGGAAGGGAGAGGTGAAAAGGGGGTTTGGAGAAGAAGAAAAAGCGAAAGAGGTGGAGAGGGGAAAGAGGAGAGAAAAGGGGGGGGGAGGTGGAAAAGGAGGGGATAAAAGAAATGAGGAAGAGAAGAGAAGCGGGAAACAAAAACAAAAAAATGTAGAGAAAGAAAGTGGGGAAAAAAGGAAAGGGGGGGGGTGAGAAGGAAACGAAGAAAGGAGAGAGAAAGGAAAGAAAGTAGAAAAGGTGAGGCAGAGAAGAAAAGAAAAAAAGGAGTAGAAAATTGGGAGAAAAGTGAAGAAAGGGAGAAAAGAAAACATAGGATACGAGGAAGAAAAGGGAAGAAAGAGAAATAAGAAAAAAAAAAACAGAATAAGAGAAGAAGCAAAGATGAAGAATTGAGAGAAAGGCGAAAGAAAAGAGATATGAAGGCAAAGGAAATAAAATGAGTGTGAGGAGAAAGGCGAAGAAGAAGAGAAAAAAGAGGAGAGAGAGCGGGAGGAAGAGGAAACAAAGGGGAGAATAAGAAAGAGGGAAGAGGAGGAATGGAAAGAAAATAAAAAAAAAACAGAAGTGAAGAAAGAACTTTATGAAAGGAAATGAAAAGGAAAGAAAGAGATGTGGAGGAATATGAGAAGGGAAGACGTAAGAAAGGAGGAATTAAAAGGAGGAAGGAATAAAAGGGGGAAAGAGGAAGGAAGAAAGAACAAAATGAAAAGAACCAAAGAAAATTAAGACATCTGCGAAGAAGAAGAATGGAAAAGAGGAAAGAAAAGGAAAAGACGAAAAATAAATAAATAAAGAGTTACGAAACAAAGCACAAAAGAAACAAGTAATTGTGAAGAGACAAAGCTAAATAAAAGAATAAATTAAAAGGCATAGATAAAATACATAATGATATTGTCAGGAATCCTAAAACGCCCTTTTTATAATGCTTTTTGATAGTGTTTTTTTATTTTTTTGTTTTTGCTATGATCGTTTCCGTATATTTGTTATCGCTATAAAAGCCGGTCTATTACCATAAAACCGTCTTCGAACATTAATGTGTAAAGCATTATTCATAAGCATATGATGATGTCTTTCAACATCATCTAACAATGGAAGAAAAACCCACAATACAAAAACTAGATTTTTTTTTTCTATAAATCTACTTTTTGTATTGTGGGTTTTTCTTCCATCGTATCAACACGGATGAGTGTTTTAGAATTCATTATGTAATAATGCTTTAATATTGCTTTCAGAATTCCTTTGTTAATTTTGACGCCTGTGATATATTGTTCAATCTTTATTTCTCGTTTTTTTCTAACTTAATTTCGATCTCGAATGAAGAGAGACGTTTAACAAATCGAAAAGAAAAATCTCACTGAATATCCTTCATGTTAAACACACACACACACACTCGCAGAGAGAGAGAGAGAGAGAGAGCGGGCGAGAGAGAGAGAGAGGAGAGAGAGAGAGAGACAGAGAAAGGCAGAGAGAGTGAGAGTGAGAGAGAGAGAAAGCGAGAGAGAGGAGAGAGAGAGAGAGAGAGAGAGAGAGAGAGGAGAGAGATGAGAAGAGACGAGACGATGAGAAGTGTAGAGAGGAGAGAGAGAGAGAGAAGAGAGTTTTTTTTTTACGTTTTTTAGTTTGATTGGGATCCATTTGATACAATGGAACTCATGGGTGGTGTCATATGTCTGCTTGATTTTGCTCACGTGTGTGAGCTGCTGTGACTCGGCCGAACGATCCTTTGCCGCCGTGGTGCCCAGCCCAGCCAGTAACCTCCGGGCGACAGTTGCAAACTTTCGCGCCTGGGCGGGGCGCGAACCGCCGACCCCTCGGATTGAGAGGTCAACACGTACCACTATTACCTAGAGATAGAGAGTGATAGAGATAGAGAGAGAGAGAGAGAGAGAGAGAGAGAGAGAGAGATGACTAGAGGAATTGAGAGAGAGAGAGAGAAGAGAGAGGAGGAGAGAAGAGAGAGAGAGAGAGGAGAGTTTTTGTTAAGTTTTTAAGTTTGATTTGATTCCAATTTTGCATACAATGGGTATTCTTGTTGGACTATTGTCTGCTGATTTGTTCACGTGTGTGAGATGCTGCTGACTCGGCCGAACCGAGTCCTTGCCGCCGTGGTGCACCGCCACATCAGTAACCTCCGGGAGACAGTTCAACTTCTCGCGCATGGCGGAGGGCGCGAACCGCCGACCTCGGAGACGAGGCGACACGTTACCGCTGTATAGCAGGAGAGAGAGAGAGAGAGAGAAGACGAGAGCAGAGATTTTGAGAGAGACGAGGAAGAGAGAGAGAGAGAGATAGGTAGATAGATAGATAGATAGATAGATAGATAGAGAGAGAGAGAGAGACAGACAGACAGACAGACAGACAGACAGCCAGACAGACAGACAGACAGACAGACAGACAGACAGACAGACAGACAAACAAACCCCATCATTTCCGGCCTCGAGATCAGCCTAATTTCTATAAATTAGAACTGATACGATTTGCAAGCGAGCGTTAAGTGTAATCCATCAATCAAAGACACTATTTGACTTAGCAGTGATTTATTGATCACATAAATCTATCTTATTAGCTAATTTGCATTAAGGTGAGGCAGGTGTATTTGCATTCGCCGTTAATGAGGGGGAGAGGGAGGGGAGAGAAGGATGGATGTAGGGAGTGAGGGAGAGGGAGGAAGGGAGGGAGGGAGCGGGAAAGAGGAGGGAGGGAGGGATGTCTAGGGAGGGAGGGAGAGGGGGAAGGAGGGGAGGAGGGGGAAGAGGGAGGGAGGGAGTGGATGTAGGGAGGGAAGGGAGATGGAGGGATGTAGGGAGGGGGGGAAGGGAGAGTGAGAGAGGGATGGATATAGGGAGGGGGGAGAGGAGAGGGATAGGAGAAAAATGGATGTCAGGGAGGGGGGGGAGAGGAAGGAAGAGAGAGAGGGAGGGAGGTAAGGAGAGAGAGAGAGAGAGAGAGGGAGAGGGAGAGAAGGAGTGAGAGATGGAGGAAGGAGAGAAGGAAGGAGAGGAGAGAATGGAGGAAGGAAGGAGAAGCAGGGGAGAGAAGTAGTAGGGTGGGAGAATGAGAAAGGGAAGGAGGAGAGAGACGGGCTGGTGAGAGAGAGGAGGGAGGGGCGGAAGGGGACGGGCGACGGATGGAGGGAAAGGGAGAGAGGGAGGGAGAGAGAGAAAGAGAGAGAGAGAGAGATAAGAGAGATAGAAAGAGAGAGAGAGGAGAGAGAGAGAAAGAGAGAGAGAGAGGAGAGAGCGAGGACGAGAGAGAGAGAGAGAGAGAGAGAGAGAGAGAGAGAGAGAGAGAGAGAGAGAAAGAGAAAGGAGGCGAAACAGCAAAACGAAATTGGCAGTCATGTTACCCCGTGGCATTATTTCTCAAGCGTTTCTGTACGTTGATTTATGACAGGGCGGACGAGAAAGGCTGAAGTTGTTTGATGTATCGTGAAATATGAAGACCCACGTTGTGATTTGAGCGTTGGTTCCGTTCGTTTTTTTTTAACATTCTCTATTTTTCTATATATACATATGTCTCTTCTCTCTCTCTTCTCTCTCTCTCTCTCTCTCTCTCCTCTCTCCTCTCCTATATATTAATATATATTATCTATATATATATATACTAATAAGAATATATATATATATATATATATATATATATATATAGTACATATATATATATATATGTCTATATTGTGCTTGTGCGTGTGTAGTGTGTGTGGTGTGTGGTGGTGTGTATGTGGTGTGTGTTGTGTGTGACTGTTGTGTGTGTGTGTGTGTGTGTGTGGTTGTG
>NC_051392.1:35140016-35148303 GCF_015228065.2 Penaeus monodon
TCACTTTAAAAGCTGAGGACATTTTTTTTTTCTTTTTTTTTTCTTCTCTTTTTAGTTTAAATATATATCAAGTCGTTTCATTAGTTATGCTGTTGATATAGGTTTTATTCACAATGATAATTCAATGTAATTTTTAAAAATATAAATTGGCCAATTTTTTTCTGCTTTAGAATTAGGAAAAGTAACGAGCGGGGGGTGGGGGGGAGACAATATGAACAACGGGAGATGGAAGAAGATGATAAAAAGAAAGGAAGATGAAAAGAATGATAAGTTGGATTTGGAAGGAAGGAACGCCAAAAAGAGGATGGTAAAAAAAAAAGAAGAAAGAAGAGAAAGAGAGAGAGGGAAGGAGGTAAGCAAGAGAGAGAGAGAGAGAGAGAGAGAGAGAGAGAGAGAGAGAGAGAGAGAGAGAGAGAGAGATAGATAGATAGATAGATAGATAGATAGATAGAGATAGAGAGAGAGAGAGAGAGAGAGAGAAAGAAAGAGAGAGAAAATAACAACAACAATAATATTAATATCACCAATAACGACCCCCCCCAAAAAAAAAAAAAAAAATCGTAACAATCACAACAATCACAACAACAAAAAAAGAAGATAAAAAAAGCAATAACGAATAACGAAGGGCCATGAGTAAAGGCACAAACAGGATTAAACAGATGACAGCCAACACGAGGAGGTTTCTAAGGCTTCCATTTCCACGACTGTAGTCCGGTGTTCTTAGGTGAGGTCTTCCGGCCAGCGGGTCCTTAGTTTCTTTGTCTTCTGTCTGTCTGTGTGTTTGTTTGGTTGGTTTGTTGTTTGTTTGTTGGTGTGTTTGTTTGTTTGTTGGTGTGTTTTGTTTGATTTGTTTGTTTTTTGTTTGTTTGTTTGTGTTTGTTTGTTGTGTTTAAGTGTTTGTTTGTGGTGTGTATATTTTTGTTTGTTTGTTTGTTTGTTTGTTTGTGTTTAGGTGTCTGTGTTTGTTTGTTTCTTGTTCTTGTGTTTAGGTGTTTGTTTGTTTCTTGTTCGTGTGTTTAGGTGTGTGTTTGTTTGCGTGTGTGTTTGTGTGTTTAGGTGATGGTTTGTGTTTGTGTGTGTTTAGGTGTTTGTTTGTTTGTGTTTGTATGCGTGTTTAGGTGTTTGTTTGTGTGGTCTATATGGCTGTCTGTTCCTGCTTCTCTCTCTCTCCCTCTCCTCTCTCTCTCCTTCTCTCTCTTTTTCTCTCTCCCTCTCTCTAATTGTCTCCCCCTCCTCTCTCTCTCTCTCCTCTTCTCCATCTCCCTCTCCTCCCCCCCCTCCCTCCCTCCCTCCCTCCCTTTCTCTCCCTCACCCCCCCCCTCTCTCCTCCCCCCCTCTCTCTCTCTCTCTCTCTCTCTCTCTCTCTCCCTCCCTCCCTCCCTCCCTCCCTCCCTCTCCCTACCCCCTCCCCTTTCACCTTTGCATATCCGCTCGACATTTCTTGTTCCTGAAACGCATCTCCGAAAATGTCTTATGCAAATTCTCCTTAGCTTCTTACCCGAGGCGGAATAGGTGCAGCTTGTTTTAAGACTGGTTACAAGAGAACAAGGAAATGATTCTGAGTTTTATGTGCATGCGCGGCATATGATCAAAGATACAAACATATGTTTTGTGTGCGTGTGGGAAGGGTGGGGGTGCGGGGGTGAGTGAGAGTGAGAGGGAAGGAGGGAGGGAGGGAAGGAGAGAGGGAAGGAGGGAGGGAGGGAAAGAGAGAGGGAGGGAGGGAGAGAGAGAGAGAGAAGTGAGAGAGAGAGAGAGAGAAGAGGATGAAGAAGATGAAGAGGAAGAGGGAAGGATGGATGAATAAATGGATGGAGAGAAAGAGAGAGACAGAGATACAGAGAGACAGACACACACACACACACACACACACACAGAGAGAGAGAGAGAGAGAGAGAGAGAGAGAGAGAGAGAGAGAGAGAGAGAGAGAGAGAGAGAGAGGAGAGATACAGAGAGACAGAGATACAGAGAGACGAGAGACAGAGAGAGAGACAGAGAGAGAGAACAGAGAGAGAGACAGAAAGAAAGAAAGAGAGAGAGAGAGAGAAAGAGAGAGAGAAAGAAAGAAAGAAAGAGAGAGAGAAAGAGAGAGAATAAGAGAGAGAGATCCCACCCATACTAACCCTTTATTCGTGATTGACACCTACCAGAATATCATCAAATGATAGAGAAAGAAAGCCCCTGAAGAAAGTATGAGCAGTGTACCCACCAAAGGATAACAAAGATAGACTTTCAATATATACGGTGAATCGCCCAGTAAGATATATTTTCAAGACATACATCAACAGTTGTATTTCCAAGATACAGGCCTACACTTACATCCAAAAGTACGTTTCCTAAAAATAGGCTTATAATTAAAACACTCGAAATACGTTTCCAAGATATAGGCCTTAGATTAAAACACCCAAAATGCATTCCCCAGATATAGGGCTAAAATCTAAATATCCAAGATACAAAAGATATAGACCTACACTAATAGCTAAAATACAGACCTAAAACAGAAATACCCAAAATGCATTTCCAACATATAGGCTTACACCAACGAATATACATTTCCAAGATACATTTCCGAGACACATTTCAAGACATACATCACAATCTCTCGCCAGCATTCGAGACACCTGTCTGTCACGCTACCTGGACATTCCACATTTCCGATATTAGGAGCTCAATACCCTGATATTTTCATCATTAACTTATTTAAGGGGCGTATGTAATGTATTTTGCATATTAATGAGTGACATGGGGAGCTGGAAGCCCTCGGTAAAAGGGTTTCAAATTGCGTGTGTCTTTGCCAATCGATATCAACTGAAAATCGTGGTGATGATTTTGAGTATGATGATGATATTACTGATGATTATAATGACGTGGATGATGAAGGCATTAGTAGTGATGATGAAAATGATTGATAATGAGTAATGATAATGATACTGCTACTACTACTACTACTACTGCTACTACTACTAAAGATAATAATAATAACAATGAAAATAACAATAATAATAACAATGAAAATAACAATAATAATAAGGATGATGATAACAATAATGATAATAACAATAAATATAATAATAATAATACTGATAATAATAATAATCGTAATAATAATAATAATAATAATAATAATATAAAATAATAAAAAATAATATAAATAAAAATAATAAAAAAAAAAAAAAAGTAATAACAGTAATAACACTAATAACAACAACACCAACAAAACAACAAAATAATAATAATAATAATAGTAATAATAATAATAATAATAATAATAATAATAATAATAATGATAATAAAATAATGATACTGATACTGATAATAATAACAACAAAACAACAACAAAACAACAACAACAATAATAATAACAACAATAACAATAATAACAATATTAGTAAAAAAAACAAAAAAATATTGGAGTCTAGATAAGTAAACTAAGTGACCATATATCACCATAACAAATATTAACTTACATCGTTATTGTTATAATAACTTCACTTGCTTTTAATTAACAAAGCTTTGATGTGGAAAAAATTAACATTCTCCTAATGAGAAATTATGGGGATCAAAAGTAAACAGTGAAGATAGTAATGAAGGAAATTAGCGATTCTGCACTAAATTACCCCTAATTAAGAGCAATGAAGCGTAGAGGGTTTTATTAATAATTGCTATTATTATGAGGTATTACGTAATGAGTTATTTTGAAAAGGCGAGACCGAGTTCCGTGCATATCTACATTACGAGAGAGTAGAGAGAAAGGAAAGAGCGAGGGAGGGAGGGATGGAGGGTGGTTGGGAGGGAGGGAAGGTGGGAGGGAGGGAGGGTGGGTGGGAAGGAGGGAGGGAGGAAGGGAGGTATAATATATATATATATATATATATATATATATATATATATATATATATATAAAATATATATATATATATATATATATATATATATATATATATATTATATATATATATATATATATATATGAGCATACATATATATCTATATACATACATGTAATTATGTATGGATACATATGTGTATGTATATCTTTATCTATATATATATATATATACACATGTTTGTGATTTTGCTTTAATGTCCACGTACTTTCGTACTTTTTTCAAAGCGTGCATTTGCAATTGCACATAGTCATGTACAATTATACCTAAGTATGCCCATAACTTTGCTCACATCAACGTTTACCTTCGTACTTTCCCCCATGAGTGTACGTACGTGTGCGTTTATGTATGTGTGTACGTGGGGAGGGGGGGAGCGGGAGGGGGAGGGGTGGGTCACGAGGTTTCGTGGCTATATTCCGCTAAATTTACTTTGGTTGTGATGAAAGCGAAAGGGGTTTTGGGCCATGTTGGGGTCGCCGTGTTGGGGGAGGGGGGAGGGGAGTGCGTGCGAGGGGAGGGGGGGGAGTTGAAGGGGAGAGTTGGGCTTGCTTATAGGTAGAGAGATAGGGAGAGAGGGAGGGAGGGGGGGAGGGAGGGTGGGAGGGAGGAGGAGGGTGGAAGGGAGGGAGGGAGAGGAAGGGAGGGAGGGAGGGAGAGGAGGGAGGGAGGAAGGGAGGGAAGGAGGGAAGTAGATATATATAAATAGGTAGGTAGGAAGGTAGGTAGACTGATAGACAGATAGACAGATAAAAAAACAAGTAGATGGATAGATAGATAGATAAGTAGGTAGAACGATAGGTGGAAGGAAGGAAGGAGGGAGAGAGGGAGGGAGGGAGGGAGGGAGGGAGGGAGGGAAGGAGGTAGGTACGTAGGTAGATATATGAATAGGTAAATAGGTAGGTAGATAGACTGATAGATAGATAGACAGATAAAAAAAAGTTGATTGACTGATTAATAAACATATAGACTAAAACACACACACACACATACACACACACACACAACGCATCGAAAACCAAGTTGCAACAAACCACGCAAACTAACATACAAACAAGAACTGAATTGCATGCACGGCCGAGCATCCCTTACAGCAATACCCTCACAAACTTCACTATTATGTCTGAAGTCATTGCAAAAAAACCCTGAACTGTGACGGGGCATTACCACCTATTGTGTGCTCTGTCACCGCATTATCGTAAACCTTACAAAACTGTAAAATAGATGTACTGCATAGGCCTAATGAAAGAACATTAGTGAGAGGGTGAGGGTGAAAGTGAAATTGATATACTCTATATGATACGGGTCATGTGTTCTGTGTGTGTATGTGTATTGGCTGTGGAAGTGTATTTATGTGTAGGTGCGTTTATATAGGGAGGTATAGAGAGGTAAGATTGATAATAGATGAGTATGGATATAGATAGAGAGAGATACAAAGGAAGATAGGTATAGGTTTACTGTATAGCTCTTTGTCTCTCTCTCTCTCTCTCTCTCTCTCTCTCTCTCTCTCTCTCTCTCTCTCTCTCTCTCTCTCTCTCTCTCTCTTTCTCTCCTCCTCTCTCTCATCTCCTCTCTCTCTCTCTCTCTCTCTCTCTCTCTCTATATATATATATATATATAATATATATATATATGTATATATATATATATATATATATAATATATATATATATATATATATATATGTATATATATGTGTGTGTGTGTGTATGTGTGTGTGTGTACACAAACACATAACACACACACACACACACACACACACACACACACACACACACACACACACACACACACACACACACACACACACACACACACACACACACATACACACACGCACACACATATATATAGATCGATAGATAGATAGGTTGAGAGAGAGAGAGAGAGAGAGAGAGAGAGAGAGAGAGAGAGAGAGACAGAGAAAGAAGACAGACACACACACACACACACACACACACACAGATAGATACTTCGATAAACATAGACAAACAGACAAATAGATAGATAAATGAGAGTGCGCACGGGTGTGTAAGTATGCATGTATGTATTTCATTTGTACATACGTCACTGATATTCTAAACCCAAATTTTTTTCCAGTTAAGAAAAAACTATGAGATCCCTTCCCCCTCCCCCTCCTCCTCCCCCTCCCCCTGTCATCCCCCTTCCTCCTCATCCCAACCTTACCCCCCCCCCCTCTCAGCCCTAACTCTTTCTCTCATTGTCCAAAATAATTAAGTAGGAACATAATTAAGAATCACAATGGCAGTAATAATAATTAAACAAGAAATTCCAGCTCTATTTGCATTTTTTTGTGTTACATGTAAGCTGTAACAAGTCTTACTCTTGAATTGCATAATCGAATCAGCCTACACGTGCATTGCTTCATATTGCATATCATTACGAACTCTGCATTGCATTACTTGCTTCAACTCGTAATTTCAATGAATTTTCGAAAGAACATTTCTCGAAAAAAAAAGTTGCAATTCACGATTTTGTGAATGATTAATGCATTGACAATTTTGAATGGTTCGGGTCAACGTTTGCGTGTGTTTTTAAAGCAAGTGGTATCAATCACTTTTCTGTCGGTGGATTTGCGTTGATGTGTGAATATATGAATGTTTAAGACAATGTTTAAAATGTTTAAAATGTTTTAAATAATGAAAAAATGTGTGTTTGGAGGGACGTCAGAGGTAAGGAAGGAGGGAATGAAGAGGGAGGGAGGGAGTGAGGGTGGGTGGGAGGGAAGGGGGAGGGAGGGAGGGAAGGGGGAGGGAGGGAGGGAAGGGGGAGGGAGGGAGGGAGGGAGAGAAGGAAAGAGAGAGAGAGAGAGAGAGAGAGAGAGAGAGAGAGAGAGAGAGACAGACAGACTGACAGAACTAAAAATCAATGAAAATAACCCCACAAATAAACAAACGACTGACATAAACCATTCAGCTCCCGCCATCCATTTAAAAACATGTATGACCTTGTATGACCTTTCTCGTGACCCAAGCCAGGAAGCTACATTTCCCAAAAAATTAAACTTAAAGCGAAACAGACAAGCTTTGTGATTGTCTTGGGCACCAGATAATAACACCTCGACGTGGTGTGTGTGTGTGTGTGTACAGTGTGTGTGTGTATGTGTGTGTGTGTGTGTGTGTGTGAGTGTGTGTGTGTGTTATGTGTTACGTGTGTGTACAGTTATTGTGCTGTGTGGTGTGTGTGTGTGTGTGTGTGTGTGTGTGTGTGTGTGTGTGTGTGTGTGTGTGTTACGTGTTGTGTGTGTGTGTGTGTGTCCTGATCATTGAGATCATTTTATTATTATCATTATTAGATACATCATCATCATCATCACCATTACCATTGTTATTATTCCAATAATAACAACCTCTATGTTCATCATAATTAATACAACCATCCCAATTTCATCACACACATACACACAAATACACACGCACGCTCGCACGCACACGCACACAGGCAAACAAACACACGCATTCTATCACTTAAGACGAAACGCCCCTGGTCACTTGAGCTTCTTATTCTGTCCGAAAATTTCTGACACAAATCACAAAAGGCCCAAACCTTTTAAAACGCCAATAAAATAAAATTTCCTTGACCATTCGCTCTCCCCCCCCCCTTTTCCCCCCTCCCCCTCCTCCTCATCTTTTCTTTTCTTTTCCCGTTTAGACTACGTCTTTCTCTTTTCTTTTTCTTTTTCTTTCTATTCTTTTTTTTTTCTCTTTCTCTGGGTCTGTTTGTTTGTCTCATTCTCATTCTCTTCTCTCTCTCTCTCTCTCCTCATTTCTCCTCTCTTTTCCTCCCCCTCTCTCCCCTCTCCCCTTTCCCCTCCCTTCTCTCTCTCTTCCTTTCCTTTCTTCTCTTCCCCTTTTTTTCTCTCTTTTCTCTCCCCTCCCTTCTCCCCCCTTTTCTCCCCTTCCTCTCTCCTTCTTCTCACCCCCCCCTCTTTTTTTCCCCCCCTTCCCCTTTTTTCCCCCTTTAACCCCTTTCCTCTTCTCCCCTCTTTTCCTCCCCTTTTTCCCCCCTTTTCCCCCCCTTCCTTTTTCCCCCATTTCCCCCCCCCCCTTTCCTTTCCTCACCCCCTCCGTCCCCTCTCCCTCCTCTCCCCCCCCTTTTCCCCCTCCCCTCCCCTCTCCCCCCCTTCTTCTCCTTTCCTCTCCTCCCTCCCTTTCCCCATCCCTTTTTCCCCCTCCCCCCCTTTCCTCCCCCCTCCCTTTCTTTTCCCTTTTCCCTCCTTTTCCATCCCTTTCCCTCCTTTTCCCTCCCTTCCCCTCCCTTTCCTTTCCCTTTTCCCTCCTTTTTTCCCCCCTTTCCCCCCTTTTCCCTTTCCCTTTCCCTTCCCCCCCTTTTTTCCCCCCCTTTCCTCCTTTTCCCTCCTTTTCCCTTTTCCCTTTTTCCCC
>NC_051392.1:35148403-35158403 GCF_015228065.2 Penaeus monodon
TAAAAAAAATTAACAATAAAATATAAAAAAATAATAAAAAATAATAAAAAAATAATAATAACAATAATAATATAATAATATAATAATAATATAATAATAATAAAACAATGATATATAATAACAATAATAATAACAATAATAACAACCATAAACAACAACAAACAACAACAACAGCAATAATGATGATACCTAACAAATAAATCTTAAAAGCAAGTGTTAACAAGGCTTCCTCGCTGAGCCAATGACCTGCCTCCAGCCATTTCGTTATTGGAATTCAGGACACACATATAACCTATAGGAAATCTTTTATTGGTTCCTGCAATCTCTCTGCTTGAGATATTGATTTTGATATTGCAATCAGCTATAATTCTTGTTTGCCTTTTTTTTTTTTTTTTTTTTTTGATGGGGTGTTTTTTTTTTTTCTTTTTTTTCTTCTTTTTCAGTCAGATAATTTTCTTGTATTTTTCTTCTTCTTTTATATTATTTTTTCGTTTTATTTTCCACTGGCATTTTGATTCAAAAGCACAAACGCCCACACACACACCACGCACACACACCTATCCAAACACACACACACGGGCACATACACACACTCAAACAAATAAACACACACATACACACACACACACAACAAACACATACACACACACACACACACACACACACACACACACACACACACACACACACACAACACACACACACACACATATATATATATATATATATTTATATATATATATATATATATTATATATATATATAGATAGATAGATAGATAGATAGATAGATAGATAGATAATAGATAGATAGATAGATATAGATATACAGATATATAGATATATATAAACATATATATCTACACACACACCCACACCCACACACATTTATATATATATATATATATATATATATATATATATATATAATATATATATATATATATATATATATATATATATATATATATACATATATATCCACACACACACATAATGAATTTCATTTCATTCCTGACAAAACTATCTCGGGGATTTCCCGAGTGTCCCACTGTCCACTAGACACATTTATTCAACCTCGCTAAATTCAGTACACGTTCCCCGTGTAGAAATTCGCAGAGCGCTTATAAATCCAAAACTGCTAGAATATAGCGTGTGATACAGATTCCACAGAAGTTCTTGCTGTCTGGAGCGTGCGCCGAGGTTTTCATGTTTTGTTAATTATACCCTTTTTCTCCTTCTTCTTCTTCTTTTTCTTCTTCTTTTCATTTGGGGGAAAGTGAATGAAAAGTTATGAAGAGTGAAATGGGGGTCATTTTTTTTTATCCTCACGGTTAGGATTATATCAGAAAGGAATTTGTTATTGATAGGTGTTTAATCTAGTAAATACGATGTTTACAATATTAATGATAATGGTAATGATGATGATGCTAATGATAATAATGATGATAATAGTGATAATGTTAATAATGATAATAATAGTGATAATGATAATGATAACGATAATGATAATGATAATGATGATAATAATAATAACAATAATAATAATAATAATAATAATAATAATAATAATAATAAAATAATAATAATAATAATAATTATCATTATTATTATTATTATTGTTATTATAATGATAATAAAAATAACAATGATAATGATAATGATGATCAAGATAATAATGCTGATGCAAATAAGAAAAATATATAATGATAATTATAAATAGTTTGCATACTACAAATTTTATTTATCAAGATTTATCTAGAACTCGAGTTAACAAGATTCTTTGGCATGTGATAAACTTTTTTTTACATTTTTTACTTTGTTTTTCCTCTGCCGTCCCTATTTTCTTTTACCATTATTTCTGCTTTTATCGAACGAAATTTTTCATGCAAGGTCGAAAGTTTTCTATGCACGATATCCTTTGCATTATTTTTTTCTTTTCTCTGGAATGATAGAGAATTTTTCGATAGAGATACAGTAGATTTTCGATGTCATTTTCTCTCTCTCTCGTTTCCATCTCTCTCTCTCTTTTCTCTTTTCCTCTCTCTCTCTCTCTCTCTCTTTTTCTTTTCTTTATATTATATATATATATATATTAATAATCTTTCATCTTTCTCTTTCTCTCTCTCTCTCCTTTCCCTTCCCCCCCCCCTTTTTTTCTTTTTTTTTTCTTTTTCCCCCTTTTTTTTCTTCCCCCCCCCTTTTCTTTTCCTTTTCCTTTCTCTCCCCTTTTCCCCTCTCTTTCTCTCTCTTCTTTTAAATTTTCTTTTTTTTTTTTTTTTTTTTTTCTTTTTTTTCCCCTTTTCTTCCTCTCTCTCCTCCCCCCCTTCTCTCTTCCCCTCCCCTCTCCCCTCTTCCTTTCCTCTCTCTCTCCTCTCTCTTCTCCTTTCTTTCTCCTTCCCCCCTTTCATCTTTTTTTCCCTTTTTTCTCTCTCCTTCACTCCCCTCCTTTCTTCTCCCCTTTTTTCCCTTTTTTCCCCTTTTTCCCCCTCTCCCTTTTCCTTCTCTCCTTTTCTCTTTTTCTTTTTTTTCCCTTTCTCCCCCTTTTCCCTTTTTCTCCCCTTCTCCTTTTCTTCCCGTTTTTTTCCTTTTCTCTTTCCCTCTCTCCCTCCCTCTCTTTTTTTCCCCCCCCCCCTTTTTCTTTCTCCCTCTCCCTTCCCTCTCTCTCTATCCTCCCTTCCTTTCCTCTCTCTCTCTTCCCCCCCTTTTTTCTCTTCTTTTTCCTCCTTCTTTTCCCCTTTCCCTTCCCCCCTCCCCCTTTTTTTTTTCCCCCCTTTCCCCCCCTCTTCTCTCTCCCCTTTCTACATCCCCTTTTTTTTCCCCCCTCTCTTTCTCTCTCCCTCTCCCTCTTCTCTCCTCTCTCTCTTCTCTCTCTCTCTCTCTCTCTTCTCATTCCATCTTTTTTTTCCCTTTCTCTCTCTCTCTTTCTTTTCCTCTCTCTTTCTCTTCTTCTCTCCCCCCCCCCCCCTCTCTCTCCTCCTTTTCTCTTTCTCTCTCCTCTCTCTTCCTCCACACTCCCTCTCCTCCCCCCGTTTCCATCTCTCTCCTCTCTTTCCCATCTCATCTCTCTCTCTTCTCTCTCTCTCTCTCTCTCTCTCTTCTCTCTCTTCTCTCTCTCTCTCTCTCTCCCCCCCCCCTCTCTCTCTCTCTTAAAAATATAGTTTCGTTTCCTACTGTTGCTTCGGTTGGTCGCTCAACAATTTCGAGTTTCGACAATTTTCTTTCCTTTTTTTCCCCTCTGTATATTCAGTAACCGTGAATGTATATCAATTTTTTTTTCAAAAATCTTTTAACACACTGTAAACCGTGACGGTCTAGACGTCACGCTTGGCGATTTTCATTTTTTTTTATGTTGCCGTGATATGTGATACTGGGTGCCCATACGTGTTAAATTTACCTACCTGTCTACCTCTCTACTGTATAGAGATAGGTAGATAGACAGATAAATAGAGATAGATAGATAGAGAGAAAGGGAGGGAGAGAGAGAGAGAGAGAGAGAGAGAGAGAGAGAGAGAGAGAGAGAAGAGAGAGAGAGAGAGAGAGAGAGAGAGGAAAGAGG
The DNA here is from genome assembly GCF_015228065.2 of Penaeus monodon. Lineage (NCBI taxonomy): Eukaryota > Metazoa > Arthropoda > Malacostraca > Decapoda > Penaeidae > Penaeus > Penaeus monodon. Next base: position 35,151,962 of record NC_051392.1, read on the forward strand.
AAAAGAAAAAGGAAGAGAGATAGATAAATAGAGGAGAGAGATGATAAGTAGGAAAAGAAAAAGGGAAAGGGAGCTAGGAAGAAAATAGAGAAGAGAGATAGAAGAGAGAGGAAGAAAGAGAAGGAAGGAGAGAGAGAGAGAGTAAAGAGAGAGAGAGAGGGAGAGAGAGAGAGAGAGAGAGGGGAGAAGGAGAGAGAGAGAGAGAGAGAGAGGGAGAGAGAGAGAGAGGGGGAGTAGAGAGAGGGAGAGAGAGAGGGAGATGTGTAGATAGCAAGAGACAAACAGACAGAGAGAAAGAGAGAGAGAGATGAAAGCGAGATAAAGAGAAAAAAGATATCTAAAATACCTTTTATCTCTTCCATCCAGATATTCTTTATCATTCCATCTCCTCTCGATTACGCTGTTGAACATGAGAACACAAACATGCTGTTATTACTATTATTATTATTATTATTATTTTGAAAGAATATGAACAAATATAAACAACATCTGATCGATACAATAACTGCAATTCAGAGACCCCATCTCAGTGTTGCCAAATCACACGCGAAACCCCAGATTTCCGCTTGATCTGGCAACACTTTAGTATAATACTTACACATTTACCACTTCCAGGGTTGACAGTCTTCCTAGACCTTCCTCAGCAAAGCAAGTAAGTTCTTAAACAAACAAAACAAACGAGATCCGGTACGTTGCTTGTCTACACGCACCCTTGCGACGCGGTAAAATAAGGGTAATTTTTCTTTAATGCCGACATAAACCAGCATGGCTTCCCGGCGGGTGAAAATAAGCCGTTTAATATAATATTTTCAAATTTTTGTCAAGGATTATTAGCTCCGGTTGAAAACCCATGAACTATGAAGTGCAGGACGGTGAGCACTGATGCCAACATTATTAAATAAATTAGCTGTCGAATTTAGCATCAATCGCTCTTTTTAATTAAATGATGGAAGGTGCGTATGTGTGTGTGTGTGTGTGTGTGTTGTGTGTGTGTGTGTGTTGTGTGTGTGTGTGTGTTGTGTGTGTGTGTGTGTGTGTGTGTGTTGTGTGTGTGTGTTTTGTGGTGTGTGTGTGTGTGTGTGTGTGTGTGTGTGTGTGTGTGTGTGTGTGTGTGTGTGTGTGTGTGTGGTGTGTGTGTGTGTGTGTGTTGTGTGTGGTGTGTCTGTGTGTGTGTGATGAGTGTGGTGATATGTGGTGTGTGTGTGTGTGATAGTCAGATGAGTGAGTGAGTGATATTGATAGTGATTATGGTGGTGTATGTAGTCAGTGAGTAGATATAGTCAGTCAGTCAGTCAGTCAGTCAGTCAGTCAGTCAGTCATCAGTCAGTCAGTCAGTCAGTCAGTCAGTTAGTCAGTCAGTCATTGAACGAGTAAGCCAATAAAAGCATGATTATGATTATGTGTGCATACGTATGTACGTGACTCCCTATTTGTCTGCATATATTACCATCAATACATTTACATATATATGAAGCAAAAAAGACTGCACTGGAATAGTAATATTACACAACAACTTGACAACTTAAGAGCACAAAGTCGAACTTTTATATGGCTATTGTTGACTAAAAACACATCTCACTTTGCAATGCAGATGGTCCGTTTATATAGGGACTCGATTTTGCAATAAAAAGATTAAAGTTGATGGTAATAATATCGATAAATTATGATTATGAGGATGGTTAATGATTATAATGATAACGATAATGAGAATCAGAGTAGTAGTTTTAATGCTAATGAATCATAATGATAATTGCAATATAAATGATATAGGAGGAATAACGATGATAAATATGATAGATATGGATTTAAAAATATTAGTAATATTAGTAGTATTCTTGTTGTTGTTGTTGTTGCTACTGCTACTGGTTTTGTTGTTGCTATTGTTGTTACTGTTAATGTTGTTGTTATTGTTGCCTATTTTCAGTTTCTGCTTTATATCTATGTCTCTTCCTCTCTCTTCCTCTTATCTTCTCTTGTCCTATTCGTTCTCGCTCTTCTTCTCCTCTCTCTCTCTCTCTCTCTCTCTCTCTCTCTCTCTCTCTCTCTCCGGGCAAGTACAGTGGTTTTGTGTCGGCCTCTCATCCGAGGGGTCGGCGGTTCGCGCTCCGACAAGGCGCGAGAAGTTGCAACTGTCGCCCGGAGGTTACTACTGTGGCTGGGCACCACGGCGGGTAAGGGACTCGGTTCAGCCGAGTCAGCAGCAGCTGACACACGTGAGCAAAATCAAGCAGACAGTATGTCACACCAAGAATATCCGTTCTATCAAAAGGAATCAAAACCAAACTTAAAAACTTAAACTTAAACTTAAACTTAAACTTAAAAACTCTCTCTCTCTCTCTCTCTCTCTCTCTCTCTCTCTCTCTCTCTCTCTCTCTCTCTCTCTCTGCTCTCTCTCTCTCTCTCTCGCATTTTGTGTGTGTTGTGTGTGTGTGTGTGTGTGTGTGTGTGTGTGTGTGTGTGTGTGTGTGTGTGTGTGGTGTGTGTGTGTGTGTGTGTGTGTGAGTGAGTGAGTGTGTGTGTGAGTGAGTGTGTGTGTGAGTGTATGTGTGTATGCATGTGTGGGTGAGTGTGTGTGCGGCAGTGTGTGTGTATGCATGTGTGTGTGACTGTACATCACACACACACAGACATCATTGTGTGAGTACTCATCTGCATATATCTGCTTACATCATACATTTGCCTCTCTGCCTCTCATCTGCATAGATCTGCATACATCATGCATTTGCCTATCTGTCTTCGCCTCTTATGCAATCTTCCTCTCGTTTATCTCGCTCTTCCCTTACTCCCTCTCTGTGTCTCTGCCCAAAACACGATGCAGCACTCGGTCTCTTCGTCCAATTGCAACAGTCTGTTTAACTTGCCTTTGTGAGATGCAGTGCAGGAGGGAGCGGGAGGAGGGAGGGGGAGGGAGCGGGAGGGAGGGGGAGGGAGCGGGAGGAAGGAGATAGGGGGAGGGAGAGGGAGAGGGAGGAAGGACAGAGGGGGAGGGGGGAGAGGTAGAGAGAGGGGAGGGAGAGGAGAGGAGAAGGACAGAGGGGGAGGGGGGAGAGGTAGAGAGAGGGGAAGGGAGGGAGTGGGAGGAGAGGAGAGGCCGAGAGAGAGGAGACATGGGGGCATACAGGAAGAAATGAAAAGACGGGGAAACAAGGGCGAGAGATAAATAAATGAAAGAGATAAAGAAAGACGGGAGTAGAAGAAGATCCAGGGAGAGAAAGAAGGGAAAAAAGGTAGTAGAAGAGAGAGAGAGAGAGAGAGAGAGAGAAAGAGAGAGAGAGATAGAGAGAAAGAGAGAGAGAGAGAGAGAGAGAGAAAGAGAAAGAGGAAGAGAAAGAGAGAAAGAGAGAGAAAGAGAGAGAGAGAGAGATCCAGAGAGAAAGAGACATTATCCGACAGACAGAGAGTGGAGGAAAGGGGGGGAGGGGGGGGGCCTACTAAGAACAGTGCCATAATAGTCTGCATGTTGATTAGCCAGTTCACTCTCATCGCCTTTAATGAAGGGTTAAGTAACGCGATGATAGCAACTGACTGGACGAAACCCCAGAGACTAGCGAGGAAGAGGGGAAGCGGGAGAAAGGGGGAGGGGGAAGGAGAAAGGGGGAGGGGGAGAAAGAGGGGGAGGGGGAGAAAGGGGGGAGAAGGGGGAGGGAGAGGGGAGGAGGGAGAAAGGGGAAGGAGAGGAGGGAGGAGGAGGGGGAGAAAGGGGAGATAGGGACGAGGGGAGAGAGAGAAGAGGAGAAGTGGGGGAGGGGGAGAAAGGGGAAGGGGTGGGAGCTGAAGGGAGGGAAGGGAGGAAGGGAGGAAGGGGAAGGGAAGGGAGGAAGGGAGGAAGGGGAAGGGAAGGGAGGAAGGGGAAGGGAAGGGAGGAAGGGAGGAAGGGGAAGGGAAGGGAGGAAGGGGAAGGGAGGAAGGGGAAGGAGAATGAGGAAAGGGGGGAGGGGGAAGGGGAAAGGGAAGATGGAAGGGAGGAAGAGGAAGAGGAAAGGGGAAAGAAGAAAAGGAGGAATGGGAGAAGGGAAAGGAAGGAGGATAGAAAGACAGACAGAAAGAAAGGAATCGAGGAGGAACACAGGCAGGTAACCCAAAAATAAATAAACCACGATATAAAGAGATAGAGAGATAGATAAAGAAGAAAAAGAAAATGAAATAGAGTTATGAATACAATACATCCGCAAAAACCTTAGACAAAAAAAAAAATAAAAAAAAAAATAATAAAAATAAAATAAATAAATAAATAAAATGAATAAATAGATAAATAAATAAATAATATAAAAAAAGTATATATGTTATATATATGTATATATATATATATATATATATATATATATATATATATGTATAACAAAATGCGAAACACAACACACACACACACAATATATATATATATATATATATATATATATATATATATATATATATATATATATATATATATATATATATATATTATAGCAAGTAGAATCAGAGAGAAAGAAAAGGGAAAACGAGCCAGGGACCCATTTTTGAAAACCGCAAACCAACCCAAACACAAACACGTCACCAGCACAGACAGACCGCCTTTGTTTTCATTCGTGGGACTTCAATTCGTTGAGTAAACAGCAAAAAGGAGTAGACCCACGAAAGGAGGAAGATGCGCAGACGGATAAACAGGGGGAGACAAACACAACACTAAAGAGATCGATAGTAAGACACACATGTACCTCGTTGGATACAGATCAGGTGGTAGGTGGGTGTCCGGTTACAGGATTAGCCAAGGGTCTTTGGATGGGTAAATTGCTGTAATTCCTGCTGTTGTTGTTGTTGCTGCTGTTGTTGTTGTTGTTGTTGTTGTTGTTGTTGTTGTTGTTGTTGTTGTTGTTGCTGTTGTTGTTGTTGTTGTTGTTGTTGTTGTTGTTGTTGTTGTTGTTGTTGTTGTTGTTGTTGTGTTGTTGTGTTGTTGTTGTGTTGTTGTTGTTGTTGTTGTTGATGGTGGTGGTGGTGGTGGCTATAGTGGTGGTGTTTTCCGCCTCCTCCTCCTTATTATTATTGTTATTGTTCTATTTCTTTTTATTTCTTCTTCTTCTTCATCATCTTTTTCTTTCTTCTTCTTTTCTTTCTTCTTCATCATCTTCTTCTTCTTCTTCTTCTTCTTCTTCTTCTTCTTATTATTATTATTATTATTATTATTATTATTCCTCCTCCTGATCTTTTTCTTTTTCATTTTTTCTTCTTCTTTTTATCTCCTTATTCTTATTCTTATTTTTTTTCATTCTTCTTCTTCTTTTTATTCTTCTTCTTCTTCATCTTCTCCTCTTTCTTGTTCTTCTTCCTCTTCCTATTATCATCACCTTCACCACCATCATCATCACCATCATCATTACCATCACCATCATTATCATCATCACTATCACTATTATTCAGCATTTTTTAAATTATTGTTATTATTAATCCAATTTCATAGTTATTGTTTTATCGCAGTTTCATATATTTTTTTATTCCTTGTACCTGAATTATCTCGAAGACCTTCAGTATAATTTTTTCTCTCTCCGTTAGTTTGTCTGTCACATTTTCCGCATGAATCCCTCACATACAACCTCTTTGCAGAATGAAGATAATCCTAAATATCAAGAACTCTCTCTCTCTCTCTCTCTCTCTCTCTCTCTCTCTCTCTCTCTCTCTCTCTCTCTCTCTCTCTCTCTCTCTCTCTCTCTCTCTCTTAAATTCTTCTCGTCTTTTTCTTTCTTCTATCTCATTTCTTCTCCTCTTTCTTCTCTCTTCTCTCTCCTCTCTCTCCTCTATCGCATCATCACTCTTTCTCTTCTCTCTCTCTCTTCTCTCTTCCGTTCCTTCTCTCTTCTTTCTTTCTCTCTATTCTCTCTATCTTCCTACCTCTCTTCTCCTTTCATACTTTCCTATCTACTCTTCGCTTCCTGTCTCATTCTTTTTTCTTCTCATCTCTATCTAATAAGAAAGAAGAAAAATTAGAGTTGGCGAAATAAAGATCTTAAAAAAATTGTCTTTAAAAAAAATCTAAAAAAAAAGAAAAAAAGAAGTTAATCTGTTTTCTATTCGCTGTGTTCTTGCTGTGTTCTATTATCGCTTTCAACATCACTATTATCGACAATCATCACTGTTATTTTTTATTCTTCCCTTTCCTCTTCGCGTTACCTTTCGTTCTGTCTTTCTTTTTCTTACTATTCCACATTATTTCACACACAATCTCTTTCCATAATTACAATAAGCTTTCCTATCCACTCAGATTCCGACATTACCCTAAGGTGGCCAATATTTTTTAAAGATAATTTTCATCAGAGTACGAATCGTAAGCTGGGGTGGAGGGAGGGGGGAGGGGGGGAGGGGTTATTTAACTCTGTCGTACGTTTTTTTTTTCTAGAATATAAAAATGATGATCCTGATCAAATTGGAAATATTGTAACAGAGTTCGTCATTTTCATCTCTTTGCTCT
>NC_051392.1:35168403-35173403 GCF_015228065.2 Penaeus monodon
GAAAGAAAACTGAGTGACAGAATAACACACCAACAAGCAAATATACAAAAAAAACACAGAAGACAGACACACACACACACAACCCCCCCCACACACATACACCCCCCCACACACACAAACACACACCCACACCCACCCACCAACCACACACACACACACACACACACACACACACACACACACACACACACACACACACACACACACACACACACACAAACACACACACACACAGAACAAACAACACCAAACGAATTAAAACAAATTAAGAAAGAGCCAGACTGAAAGTCAAAGAGCTGTCTCCCCCCCCAACTCCCCGACCCCACCCCCACCCCACCCCCGAGGCTTACCCCGGTCTAATAACAGAAAGCTGAAATGCGCCCCGTTAGAGCATTTGCAATAACAGGTTACGTTATTTCCATAGTTATGCACTGCGCCAGATGTTGAAGGGAAATGAGGATGCAGACCCGTGTAGAAGAGGTTGTATCAGAGGATTATGAGCTGTTTTGAACAAATTTAGGTGTTCATTAGCTCTGCGGACGCCACTGAACACAGCCCGTGTTGGAGTGATCTTTATGTTTTTTCTTTAATTCTGTTTGGCTCGTGAGTTGAGAAAATGGGAGAGGAAGGAGGGAGAGTGGTGGAGGATAGGGGCGGGAAGGGTGGAGAAAGAGGAGAGGGAAGAAGAGGAGAAGAGGAGAGGAGGAGGAAGGGAAGAAGGAGGGATGGTGGAGAGAAGAGGAAGAAGAGAAGGAAGGGGAGAGGGTGAAGATGGGAAGAAGGAGGGATGGTGGAGAAAAGAGGAGGAGAAGAGAGTTGGTGGAGAAAGAGGGGGGGAGAGTGGAAAAGAGAAGGATAAAGATGGAAAAAAAGGGAGAAGAGATGAGAAAGGGAAGAGTGGGAAGGAGAAAGAGGAGTAAGAGAAGAAGAAAAAAAAGTGATATCAAGATCACGAGGAAAAATCGAAGGGATAAGGATATGATAGAAAGATACCTACACTGCAGAGATTTCCTTTTCAATCAGGATAATGAGGATAATAACCCCTTCCCTTTCTCTCCTTTCCAATATTAACCATAATCTTTCTAAAGGATTTTCTCTCTCCTATCGCCTGCCCGCCGAACTCCATGTCTGGAGTCACGCATTCCAGCTAAATCCCCTTGCTTGCTTTCCTACAGCCACAAGCATTCTTACGATCACTTCCATTTCGTAAACAATAGTTGTATCAAGCCATACGTAACTTCAACTCATGGCTAACTACAGTTATTATAACTCTAATGGCGAGACGGTCATTATTGTGCAAGCAATTTATGGAAATGGAGGCACTGGCGTTTTGAGTGTGTGTTGCCTCTCAAGCGAAGGATTCTGGAATTCTATGTAGACCGTGCTTGTTGTGTGAATATCGAAGGGGTGAGTGAGGCGGGACTGGCGTGTGTCGGCCTGTTTGTCTGTTGCAAGGGACTGGTATGCTGGTTCGTGTGTGCGTCAGTGTGCTGTGTCTGTTGAGAAAAAAATGGTTGGTTCGTTGGTGGATATATATGTTAGCTGTTTGTTATAATGTCTGTTCTACATGTTTGTCTGGCATGTTGGTTGCAAGATAGATAGACACACAGACGTAGAGATGAATAGATAGACAGTCTCATAGACGAATTGGTAGATAGACAGACTCATTAATAAAAAAAAAGACAGAATAGGCGAAAAGAAAAACAGACAAGTAAACAACTAAATCGAATATAAAGACAAATAATACACCATACCATAACAAACACACAAATTCTCCCCGTTTTTACCATTCCTTCTTCCCTTTTCAACTCTCCGTTAACCTGGCATCGATTCAGACTTTACCATTGGAAAACTGTCTTTAGCGAGGTAATCAAAACCCGATATGGAAAATAGAGAGAGAAGGGGGGGAAGAAAAGAAGAATAGGGGAGGGGGAGGAGGAGAGGAGAGAGGAGAAGAGAGGAAGAAGAAGGAAGGAGGATGGGGAGAAGAGGAGGAGGAGGAGGAGGAAGAGGAGGAAGAGGAGGAGGAGGAGGAGGGAGAAGAGGAAGAAGAAAAAGAGAAGGAGGAGGAGGAGGAGGAGGAGGAGGAGAACGAGGGGGAAGACGAAGAAGAGGAGGAGAAGGAGGTGGAGAAAGAGAAGGAAGAGGAAGAGAGGAAAAAGAAGAGAAGAATAGGAGAGATAGATAGAGAAGAGAAAGAGAAAAAAGAATAAGAAAGAGAAAAAGAGAAAAATATGAATAAAGAAGAAGAAGAAGAAGAAGAAGAGAAAGAAGAGAAAGAGAGAGAGAAAGAGAAGAAGAAAAAGAAGAGAAAGAGGAAGGAAAAGAAAGAAGAAGAGAGAAGGAGAAGAAGGAGGAGAGAAGAGGGAGAGAAGAGGAAGAGAAAGAAAAAATGAGAGAAAGAGTGAAGGAAAGAAAAAAAAATCTGAAAGAAAGAAGGCAAGGGATTAATGAGAGAGAAAAAAGGAAATATATAAATGAGAGAAAGAAAAGTGGAAAGAAACTGATAAAAAAGAAAAATAGGAGAAAATCAATTAATGAGCAAAAGAAGGAAAGAAAGAAATAAAAGAAAAAAGGAACAAATGAAACAGAAATAAATAAATGAGAGATAAAGATAATGAAAAAAATAAATGAGAGAGAGAATAAAATAAATAAATAAACGAGAGAAAAAATGATGAAAAAATAAATGTGAGAAAAACAGGAAAGATGGAAATAAGAAAAAAGAGAGAAAGGAGGAAGAAAAAAAAGAAAGAAAAAAAAACTAACGGAATCAACAAAAAACAAATAAAACAATAACAGAAACAAAGAAATGAGAGAAAGAGAGAAAACAGAATAAGTGAGAGTAAAAAGGAAGGAAATAAATAAACAAAAAAAAATAAACGTAAGAAAGAATGAAAGAAAAAAAATAAATAAAAGGAAAAAAAGATAGATAAACGAAAAACGAAAGGATAAATAAATAAACACGAGAAGAAACGGACGAAGGAAGGAGAGAGACGAGAAAAATATTTAGAGAAAATGGCGTTATTTGCCATTAGTGACGAAAAAGAGGTTATGAGGTTTATGTGTAATAGAAGGAATGGTTATTATATGATTAGAAGGAGAGAAATGGGTTTTATGGCTATGTGTGAGGGGAGAGTACGGTATGCGTTATGTGGTGGAGGGGGAGAGGTATGCGGGTTATGTGGTGGAGGGGGAGGGGTTACATGACGCTATGTGGTGGAGGGGGAGAGGTATGTGGGTTATGTGGTCGAGGTGAGCGGGTTATGCGGGTTATGTGGTGGAGGGGAGGGGTATGTTGGGTATGTAGTGGAGGGAAGGGTTACATGACGCTATGTGGTGGAGGGGAGGAGTATGTGGTGGAAGGGGAGATATATGTGGGTAGGGGTATGTTGGGTATGTGTTGGAGGAGTATGTGAGGAATGCGACGAAAAAATGGCATTAGTGTGATCAGCGGCAGACTGAGGAAGCGTGAGTGTAAAATAAATGAGAAAAAATGGATATCATATATTCATGAATCTCAGATGTCATCATCATCATCATACACAACATTCATATCATCATCATCATCTATCATCAATCATCATCATCATCATCATCCATCATCATCATCATCATACATCTCATCTTTCATTCATCATCATCATTATCATCATCACTTCTCTCTATCACTCTCATATCATCATCTTCATTCATCATCATCTCTCTCATCATTCATCATCCTTTCTTTATTCTCTCTCCTCTTTTTCTTCTTTATTTCCTCCTCTTTCTCCTCCTTTCTTTTTCTCTTTACCCACAATTCTTTTCTTCTTCTTCTTCTTCTTCTTCTTCTAAATTATATTAATTTTACTACAAACTTTTCTTTCCTTTTTTTAAACTCACAATTAATAAGAGAGACAGTAACGTTTCATATTGTCTTTAACTTAATTATTTGTCTATGTTACGTTTATATTTTTATATTTTCTGCAGTTGTTACGACTATATAACTGTTTTAATTATTTTAATTTTTTTTTCTATTTAATTTTATTTTCCCATTCCATTTTCACTTCTATCGCATTTTCTGTCTAATTTTGGAAAAATCGTTTCTCTTAGCTGTGGGGGGGGGGGTAATATGGTCTAGTTAATGGACTTAATTTCTCTAGAGATGCTTTAATATTTTTCTTTATTAAAACTTTATTTCGGTTGCAACACAAAGGGGAAAATTCGACGAAAAACGTCTCCATGTTATCAATGTTGCGAGATCCCGTGGTGTTTTGTGTGAGCGAGGGAGAAGAGGAGAAAGGAAGGAAGAGGGAAGAGAAGGAGGGAGGGGAAGAGGGGAAGAAAGAGGGAAGAAGGAAGGGACAAAGAAAGAGTGGGAATGGGACACACACACACACACACACACATGCACGCACGAATGAACGCACTCTTTCTCTCTCATACACACACACACACACACACACACACACACACACACAATATGAAAGGAGGATCAGATATAGGCAAAAAGCGAGACAGATAGAGATAGATAGAAAGATAGATATATAGATGGTAGGTAAATAGATAGATAGACAGATATATAGAATAGAGAGATAGAATGAGAGAGAGAGAGAGAGATATAGAGAGATGAGTGAGAGAGAAGAAGAAGAGAAGAGAGAGAGAGAGAGAGAGAGGAGAGAGAGAGAGAGAGAGAGAGAGAGAGAGAGAGAGAGAGAGAGAGAGAGAGAGAGAGAGAGAGAGGAGAGAAGAGACGAGAGAAGAGAGACAGAGACAGAGACAGAGAGAGTGTGAGTGCAAGACAAAGAAAGAGAATGAAAGAAGAGCAGACAGAAAGGGAGACAAGAGTATGGGAAGGTGCACGAAGAGTGATAAAAAACATGGAATTTTTCCCTCAACCCTGGGCTTCCAATACACCAAGAGAGAACCTTCAACCTTTATTCGTACAAATTCCCTGCAGCCTTTGCCCCGTGTTTGCAAACGAAGTCAAATCACACTCGCAAAAAAAATTACAACGAAGTAAA
>NC_051392.1:35178403-35183403 GCF_015228065.2 Penaeus monodon
CTCTGTTCTCTCGTTATTACTATTTCTTCTTTATTACCATTATTTTCTCTCTCCTTTTTTATTAATATTAGTCTCTCTTCTTTCTTTATTACTATAGAAGTAGTAGTAGTAATAGTAGTAGTAGTAGTAGTAGTAGTAGTAGTAGTAACAATAATAATAACAACAACAACAATAGTGTTAATAATAAAAATGAAGATGTTGATTGATGATGATGATGATGATGATGATGATGATGATGATGAAGATGATGATGATGATGATGATGATGATGATGATGATGATGATGATGATAACAACAACAAAAACAACACCAATAATAACAATAAAAACAAGATAACATTAAGATAACTTGAATCCATGATTTCTTTTTGACTTTATTTTATTACTGATGTGAATGAAATTTGTTGAACATTGTACCATTCAGCCTCATTTTTGAAAGTTGCATTGTGATGCGTTCGCAGTCGTTTTTTTCTGTTATTTGTCTCTTATTCTATCTTCTCCTCTATTCTTTCTCTCTACTCTCTCGTTCTCTCTCTCTCTCTCTAACTCTTTCTTTCTCTCTCTAGCCTCTCTATCTCTCTCTCTCTCTCTCTCTCTAGTCTCTCTCTCTCTAGTCTCTCTCTCTCTCTTCTCTATCTCTCTCTCTCTACTCTCTCTCTCTCTCTCTCTCTCTCTCTCTCTCTCTCTCTCTTCCATCAAAGCGAAGGAGAGCCTAGATTATCAGCGCTTCTCCTGGCTCCTTGTTAACATGATCTGGTTTTGAAATCGGAAAGGGATTCCACAGTCCCAGTTTTCCTAGATTCAAAGGACTTTCTCTCTCTCTCTCTCTCTCTCTCTCTCTCATCTCTCTCTCTCTTTCTTCTTCTCTTCTCTTTCTCCTTCTCTTCTTTTCTCTTTCTCTCTCTGTCTCTCTTTCTCTCTCTCTCTCTCTCTTCTCTCTCTCTCTCTTCTCTCTTCTCTCTCTCTCTCTCTCTCTCTCTCTCTCTCTCTCTCTTTCTCCCTCCCTCCCTCTGTCCATCTCTCTCCCTCTCTCTCTCTCTCAGTAGGTCAGTTAGCCAGTCAGTGAGCAAGTTACTGAAAAAGTAAAACCAACAACTTTATACTGACACATTTACCAATCTAACTTGTAAATGTTTAGGCTCGTCATCGCTCCATTCACAAAATTATCAACATCAATTAATTTTTAAAAAATACCTCCACATGAAATTCGCATTCTTTCGTCTGATGAATATACTTAATTGTTCACATTTTCTTTTCAGAAGTTCACGTTGTTTAATCATGTAATGGAAAATGTAATAGCGAAATAATGGCAGATAATTCTCGCCACTTGGGAGGGAGAGAAGAAAGAGAAAGAGAGGAGAAGAGAGAGGAAGAAAGGAAGGGGATGGAAAAAAAAACGAGAAGCGGGGCGTTAATGAAAGGGTGAATGAGGTAAAGGGGAAGTGAGGGAGAGGGAGAGAGAAAGGGAGAGGGAGAGACAGGGAGAGGGAGAAGATAGATAGATATATAGATATATAGATAGATAGATAGATAGATAGATAGACAGATAGATAGATATATAGATAGATAGATAGATAGATAGATAGATAGTAGATAGATAGATAAGATGATAGAGAGAAGAGTAAGAGAGTGAGAGAGAGAGAGAGAGAGAGAGAGAGAGAGAGAGAGAGAGAGAGAGAGAGAGAGAGAGAGAGAGATAATCAACAACAACAGCAGCAGCACACACACACACACAAAGGATAACACAGGACGAAACTAACAGAATCTTAAAAGCAAGGAACGAGATAAGCATAAGAAGTTTACCTGTAAGTTTACCTGTAAGTTTACCTGTAAGTTTACCTGTAAGACTATACTTAAGAACTTATCTCTCTTGCATCGAGGACTTGATAAGGAACTACTGCGTTTCTCGACGACCAAAGACTGGATATCAATCGTGGGGTAGGGTGGGGGAGCAGGGAGGGAGGGAGGGAGGAGGAGGAAGGGTGGGTGGATGGTGGTAGGAGGAGGGAGGGTGGGAGGAGGAGGGAGGGAAGAGGAGGAAAGGGAAGGGTGGGTGGATGGTGGGAGGAGGAGGGAGGGAAGAGGAGGAGGAGGGAGGGAGGAGGAGGAGGAAGGGGGTGTATGGGGTAGGAGGAGGGAGGTGGGGAGGAGGGAGGGTGGGAGGAGGAGGGAGGTTGGGAGAGGAGGAAGGATGGAAGGAGAAAGGAGGGTGAGAGAGGAGGGAGGGAATGGTGGTAGGAGGGAGGAGGACGGGTTAGGAGGGAGGGAAGGGTAGGGGAGGAGGGAAAGGAGTAAGTGTGGAAGGAAGATGAAGGAGAAAAGAGGGAGAGAAAGAGGAGGAAATTGGGAGGATGGGAGAAAGGAAGGACGGAAGGAGGGAGGCAAATGAGGGAGGAAAAGGAAAGAGTAATGATGCGGGGAGGGATGACGAGTAAGAGAGGGAGGGACGGATAGAGGGAAGAAGGAGAGACGAGGGATAACGAAAAGAAGGAGAAAGAAATGAAAGTGGAGAAAGAAGGGAGAAGGAAACGAAGAGAAGGATGGAGGAAGGTAGAAGGACAAATAGAAGCAACAAACAAAAGAAAAAAACTGATAATGAAGCAAAATGAGAAAATGAGCAAAGGGCAAAATTGAAAGGTGTGGGTGCGAGTAACAAAGGATATGAAAGATACTAAAGAATGACCCAAAGGAATGCGAGTAAGGTGATCAAAAGATAATAACAAAATGTCTACAAATCAAGGAATGCTTTACTAACATCCAGAATTTCTGATAAAATTTTCAGTTACTAATGCCTTTTCCGCCTCTCCTCTCTTCTTCTTCCCTCTCTCTCTCTCATTCTCTCTCTCTCTCTCCTCTTCTCACCTCTCTTCTTCTCTCATCTCTAGTATTAGTGGAACGTGTTGCCCTCATCCGAGGGTCGAGCGTTCGCGTCTCGCAGGCGCGAGAAGGCAACTGTCGCTGGAGGTTATGCTGTGCTGGGCACCACGGCGGGCAAGGACTCGGTTCAGCCGAGTCAGCAGCAGCTGACACACGTGAGCAAAAATCAGACAGACAGTATGTCACACCTAGAATATCCATTGTAACAAATGGAATCAAAACCAAACTAAACTCTCTCGCTCGCTCGCTGTCTCTCTCTCTCTCATTCTCTCTCTCTCATCTCTCTCACTCACTCACTCTCTCTCTCTCTCTCTCTCTCTCTCTCTCTCTCTCTCTCTCTCTCTCTCTCTCTCTCTCCTCTCTCTCTCTCTCTCTCTCTCTCTCCTCTCTCTCTCTCTCTCTCTCTCTCTCTCTCTCTCTCTCTCTCTCACACACACACACACACTTTCTCACTCTCATTCACATACATACAGTCATTCACTTTTTCATTCTCTCTGCCTCTCTCTGTCGACGGAAATTAGTCTGACAAAGTAACACATACACAAAAGAAAGAAACATACACATACAAAAAAAAAAAAAAAAAAAAATCCCTTTGTGTTATAGCGGCGAGAGAATCTAACTGAATAGCGTGGATTGAAATCTTCCTTTAAAAGACTTTTTTTGTACTCATTTGCATACTAGTAATGGCACTGTAATTCGTGAAATAAAATACGTTTTCACACCAGATCGCTCAATCTCAGGAGGATTTCACGGCAGCGGGATGTTGGGGTAGTGATGAAGATGGGGATGGTGGAGATGGTGATGGGGATGGTGGAGATGGTGATGAGGATGGTGGTGATGGTGATGAGGATGGTGGAGATGGTGATGAGGATGGTGGAGATGGTGATGAGGATGGTGGTGATAGTGATAAAGATGGTGGTGGTGAAGATGAGGATGGTGGCGATAGTGATGAGGATGGTGGAGATGGTGATGAGGATGGTGGAGATGGTGATGAGGATGGTGGAGATGGTGATGAGGATGGTGGAGATGGTGATGAGGATGGTGGAGATGGTGATGAGGATGGTGGAGATGGTGATGAGGATGGTGGAGATGGTGATGAGGAGGGTGGAGATGGTGATGAGGATGGTGGAGATGGTGATGAGGATGGTGGAGATGGTGATGAGGATGGTGGAGATGATGAGGATGGTGGTGATGAATATGAGGATGGTGGTGATAGTGATAAAGATGGTGGTGATGAATATGAGGATGGTGGTGATAGTGATGAGGATGGTGGAGATGGTGATGAGGATGGTGGAGATGGTGATGAGGATGGTGATGATGGTGATAAAGATAATGTAGATGAAGGTTGGCGGTTATGATGATCGGGATGGTGATGATACTAGTGACGGTGGTGATCGTGACAGTGACGACAACGATGATGATGATGATGATGATGATGATGAAAGATGACAATCATACTGATGCCACGAAGATAATGGTACTTTTAATTAATATTAATGAAGCATAATTACATAATTTAAAACACGTCTACCAATGTCCCTTATGAGGAATTCACTGGATTGGAGAGAGAGAGCGAAAGAGAGAGAGAGAAAGAGAGAGAGAGAGAGAGAGAGAGAGAGAGAGAGAGAGAGAGAGAGAGAGAGAGAGAGAGATTAACACGTTATTTTGCCATTTGAAGTAAATATACATCCTAGGTGAAGAAGATGAAGAAGGAGAAGAAGAAGAAGAAGAAGAAGAAGAAGAAGAAGAAGAAGAAGAAGAAGAAAAAGAAGAAGAAGAAGAAGAAGAAGAAGAAGAAGATGAAAATCTATACCTGGAATATTCATTAAGAGAACACATAAGAAAAAAAAAAAAAAAAACAAGACTCTTGACTCTATACTTCCCTCTAACATCTCCCCCCTCACTCCCCCCCCTAATCCATCAACCTCTCTAGTGCTCCCCCCTCACCTCGAAAACATTATTAAATATTCTGTTGAACAAGAACACGTAGAGCGACTTGTGGCTCGCGAGGAGAATGTGGGGGGGGGGGGAAATGAGGGCAAAAAATTAGGAGGAAAGTATTTGTTATTGTTAGCTGGCATGGATTAGTTTCAGTCATGAAGAACAACCTTAAGAAAAGCATA
>NC_051392.1:35202124-35204624 GCF_015228065.2 Penaeus monodon
AGGAAAGGGGGAGGGGGGGGGGAGGGGGAGGGGGGGGGGGGAGGGGAAAAAAAAAAGGGGGGGGGGAGAGAGAAAAAAGGAAAAAGGGGGAAAAAAAAAAAAAAAAAAAAAAAGGGGGGGGGGGGGGGGGGGGGGGGGGGGAGAGGGGGGGGGAAAGGGAAAAAAAAGGGGGGGAGGGGGGGAAAAAAAGGGGAGGGGGGGGGAAGGAGAGGGGGGAGGGGGGGGGGGGGAGAAAAGAAAAAAAAAAAAAAAAAAAAAAAAAAAAAAAAAAAAAAAAAAAAAAGGGGGGGGGGGGGGGGGGGGGGGGGGGGGGGGGGGGGGGGGGGGGGGGGGGAGAGGGAGAAGAGAGAGGAGAGAGAGGAAGGGAGGAAAAAAAAAGAAAAGGAAAAGGGGAAAAGGGAGAGGAGGAGAAAAAGAGAGAGAAAAAAGGGGAGAGAAGAAAAAAGCCAAAGAAAAAAATATTAAAAAAAAAAAAAAAAAAAAAGATAAGAAAAATTTTTTAAAATTTAAAAAATTCCCAAAAAATATACAAAAAAAAAAAGTTCACAGGATTATACTTTTCCTTATAGCTATATTTCTCTTTTTTTTCTTTTTTTTTTTTTCCTTTTTTTTTTGTTGTTATACAGCACCCTCTGTTTTACATGATTCATGAAATTTGCTTTGTCGTTTGATCTTTATTACTGTTATATAAAATATTAGCTGTATGAGTTATCATTATTATAATTAATAGTGTTTGTTCCTCGTGTTATTATAGATACTAATATTATATGATTACTAGAATTAGAAATACTACTATTATTAGAAATACTACTATTAGAAATATTAGAAATACTACTATTATTAGAAATACTACTATTAGAAATATTTATTAGAAAGAAATAAAAAGAAATTAGAAATAGTTATTAGAAATACTACTATTAGTAATGATGAAGATGGTGGTGATGTTCATATGATGAAAAAATGATGATAGTGATGATGAAGAAGATGAAGTTATTATTATTATTATCATTGTTATTGTTATTATTGTTGTTATTATTGATGTTGTTGTTGTTGTTGTTATGATTTATAATTACCATCATTATTATTTCATTATTATTATTATCATTATTATTATTAGCATCATCACCATTACCATCACCTACATTTACACCATTATCATAAATCACTCACCTCATCAATCTCGTTATACTATACTAAAACCCTCCAATTATCATCGTCTCATATTATTTAGATAAAAAAAAATAATTACAATAACAACAAAGCAACAATTATAGTAATAATGGTGATGAAAGTTGCAATAAGAATGACATTCATGATAATGATAAAGATGATAATAATGATAACAATTATAAGTAATAAAAAAGAACCAGTATTTAAAAACAAGAAAAGAATAAAAATGATAAGATAATGATAATAACGATTTTGACGAATTGCTATGAGGATGATTGAAGAAGATGATGATGATGTTAATGATAATGACAGCGATAATGATAGTGAAGATGATGGTAACAGTGATAGTGGTAAGGAAAATGATAATGGTAATACTGATAAAATTGATGATAGTGATAATTATAATTGTGAGAAAAAATAAGATTAGAATAATGATAATAATAATGCATAAACCAATAATAATGATAATAGTGATAATAAAAAAATGATAATAATAATGATAATAATTATCATTATTATTATTATCATTATTACTATTTTTATTATTAAAATTATTATTATTATTATTTGTAATTGTTGTTTTTGTTTTTTATTATTATTATTTTATTATTTTTATTTTATTTTATTATTATTATTATTATTTTATTATTATTTTTATTTTATTTTTATTATTATTTTATTATTATCATTTCTATTATTATAATCATTTGTTTTATATTGTTATAGTAAATGAGATAAAATAAAATAAAAAATAAATTTTTATTTTTTTATTATTATTATTATTCGATGAGATAAGAGATGAGGTGAGAAATGAAGTATCATCTTATTATTATGGGCTTTGTTTTATTAACGTCATTATTATTATTTTTTATTATTTTTTATCATTATTGTTATTATTTTATCATTATTTAATAATAATTATTAATGGTATTGAATTTAAAAAAAAATATAAAAAATAAAAAAAAAGATAATAATAATAATTTAAAAATAATAATAATAATAAAAGTTTTAAAAAAAATAATAATAAAAATAAAAACATAATAAAGAAATAAAATAAAACAATTATACTTAAAAATGACAAAAAAGGGAAAGATAAAAGAGCAGTAAAAAAAAAAAAGGGAAAAGACAACAGACGCTTTCTGCAAGAGCAAAACAGTCTCCTTGCCTGAAAGCGTCTCTTGTAGCATCTTTTTTTCCTCTTTTTATTTTTTTTTTTCCAATTGCTCTTTAAGAAATGGCAAGGAAGGTTTTTTGAAGGCAAACCGCCAACGACAGGCTCTGTCCGGTGTGTGTGATCAAACAGTATGCTTAGAGGCATTCGAGATTGTTT
>NC_051392.1:35217935-35220435 GCF_015228065.2 Penaeus monodon
GGGAGGAGGAGAAGGTGGCGGTGGTGGTGGTGGTAATGATGATGATGGTGATGATGATGATGATGATGTAATGATGATGATGAAAATTTAAAGATGGTGGTGATGATGATGATGATGATAATGGTCATCATCATCATAGAAATTGGTAATGATGATAACAAGAACAGAAAAAAAATAATATCATAATGAAGCTAATTAATAAAAACACCCAACACCATTATCCAAGCCGGGGGAGGGAGGGAGGAGGGGAGGAGGGGGGGAAACGGAAGCAACACAACCCGTGACCATCGCCTCCATTTCCCCCCTCGACCTCCTTGGCACTTACCTGGCATAAACGAATTAACCGTAAGACCAACGAGCCAATTTCCACCATATCTTGGCTGACGATGGAGGGAGATGACCAAGTCGATTTAATTACCTGCTCTCGATTATGTCAGCTGTCGTTATCTTGGTGTGAGTCTTAGGTGTGAGGTTTGTTTATCTCGTTGTTTGTCTGTGTGTTCTGGTAATGGGTGGGTATCTGTTTTGTATCTTCGTTTGTCTGTCTGAGCCTCTGTTTGTCTCTGTTTACCTCTCTCTCTCTCTCTCTCTCTCTCTCTCTCTCTCTCTCTCTCTCTCTTCTATCTCTCTCTCTCTCTCTCTCTCTTCTTCTCTCTCTCCTCTCTCTCTCTTCACTCTCTCTCTTCTCTCTCTCTATACTATACTACTAATACCATTGTACTAATTAATACTATACATCATCTCTAGTCTCTCTATACTCTCTCTTGCCGTCTCTTCATCTCTGTCTCATTCACTCAGCATCTCCCAATCTCTGTAATCTTCTCTACATCACACAACAGACACATACACACCCATATACATATATAAATATATAATAATGATATAATATATAATATATATAGATGATAATATAAAATATATATGTGTGTGTGTGTGTGTTCTGTCTTGGGTGTGTGCTGTGTGGAGATGTGCGTGTGAAGGTGAATGTGAATAGGGTGCGTGTGTGTGTTTGTTAAAAGTCACTATAATATTTGTGAAAGAGGGAATAATATTCATACTGATATTCACAACTCTAATTGTACCGAAAAAGTGTGAAATATTTATTCACAACAGGAAAATTACACACAAAAAAAAAAAGTAAAAAAAGCAAAAAAATCATAGATAAAAAAAATAACAAAAAGAAAATGTACAAAATAAATAAACTACAAAAGGAATAAATAAAATCTGTGCATAAACCAAAACTGAACCTTAGCAATTTCCCACAAAATAATATTCGGATACATCTCATTATTCATATGATGTTCTATAATATTTTTTACAAACTCAGCGTGGTTTTTTTTCAGGAGAGAAAGAGGCATTATAAAATGAATCTTGTTACTTATATCGTTTTCATTTCTATTATTTATCGTTGTTATAACTATTGTTTTTATACCAATAATAAAAATTTTATAATGATCAACAAACGAAAATTTTCATGAATATAATAACAGAAAAAAATAATATAATATCCTGCTCGCTTAATATACCTGACCTCCTTGGCACTTACTGGCATAAAACGAATTAACAGTAAGAACCAACTGAGCCATATTTCCACCATATCTTGGTGGCGATGGAGGGATGATGACCAAGTCGATATATATTTGATCCTTGCTTCGAGTTGTGCTGTTGTGTTATCTGTGTGTGTGTGGGTCTTTGTGTGGTGTGGTGTGTGTCTGTTGTTTGTCTGTGTGTTGTCTGTATGTGGTTGGGTATCGTTTTTTTATCTATTTTTATATCTAAAAAAGCTAAGATTTTGTATCTGTTTACCTCTCTCTACTCTCTCTCATCTCTCTAACTCATTTAATCTACACTCTTTTCTATCTCTTATGCTCTCGTCTAATCTCTACTCTATTGGTCTGTACTTCTATTCTATCTATCTCTCTCTCTCTCTCTCTCTCTCTCTACTAATACTATACTACTAATACCCATTGCTACTAATAATAATACTAATAATAATGCTACTAGTATCAATAATAATACCGCTAGCTTGACGTTACTTACAACTCTGATCCATTACAACATACAGCATTCACCAAAAGACTGATAATTATCTTAATCAAGGCGAAGAGACAATACATAATCACAAAAAAAAAAAAAAAAAAATTGCAATGGAAAGTAGAATAAGAGAGAGAGAAAAAAAATAGTTTAGGGGGTCATTCCATTAAAAAAAAAAAAAAAGGTTTCCTGATGCAGAAGAAATACTGCGGTAGAAAGACGGAAAAAAATGAAAGAAAAAAGAGGCGGGTGTGGGGGTGTTACTAAAATAATAATAATAATGATACTAACAATAATAATAATAATGATAATAATGAAAATAATAAAAACAATAATAATGATATAACAAAATAACAATAATAATAATAACAATAATAATAGTAATAATAATAATAATAATAATAATAATATAATAATAAAACAATAACAACAACAATAATAATAATAAAGTAAATAAGTAATTAAT
>NC_051392.1:35227935-35232935 GCF_015228065.2 Penaeus monodon
ATCTACTTATCAACATTAAATCCAGGCACTATCATTCAAGATGAGAACAAGGGCAGTTCTCTATGAATAGATACTACGAGAGAGAGAGAGAGAGAGAGAGAGAAGGAGAGAGAGAGAGAGAGAGAGAGGAGAGAGAGAGAGAGAGAGAGAGAGAGAGAGAGAGAGAGAGAGAGAGAGAGAGAGAATAAGAGAGAGAGAGAAGAAGAGAGAAGAGGAGAGAAGAGAGGAGAGAGGAGGAGAGAGGAGAAGAGAGAGAGAGAGAGAGAGAGAGAGAGAGAGAGAGAAAGAGAGAGAGAGGAGAGAAGAGAGAGAGAGAGAGAGAGAGAGAGAGAGAAGAGAGAGAAAGAGAGAGGAGAGAGAGGAGAGAGAAAGAGAAAGAGAAGAGAAGAGAGAGAGAGAGAGAGAGAGAGAGAGAGAGAGAGAGAGAGAGAGAGAGAGAGAGAGAGAGAGAGAGAGAAAAGAGGAGAGAGAGAGAGAGACTCACGCCAACATATAACGTTTGTCCAGTTGCTTGATCATACAGACTGGAAAGATTGTAACGACAAGACCAAGTACTAAGTGCAGTTATCCGTGAAAAAATATTGAATGTGAAAAAGATTACTTCTGCCAGGTTCAGTATTTATGATTTTTGACGTAATTTCTTGATTTATATATTTACTTTTTTCAGGCCATCTTGGGTGATTAAATTTAATTTCTGTTGACAGGGCTATGGAAGTTTTTTCTTTCTTTCTTTCTTATTTTCTTTTTTTCTTTTTTCAATAGAATCTAGAGAATGTACAGAAAGTAATTAAGCAAGTTAAAGTTAATTTTTGTTTAGTGCTTGCAGGATTTTTAATGAAGAATGATAAGGCATCAGAGTATTTTTTTTTCTAATAGTCTTTCAAAATACTAAAGATTAGTTGCTTAAGCCATTACATTATTATTGGTATTTGAATAAAAAAAATGAAGTTGCATTATTTTGTCCCAAGAATGATGGAATGTGCATGTGGGCTTTTTTTCTCTCTCTTATAAAAGATAAATAAATTAATGTTATCCCTTTCACACCGAGATCAGTATTCACTATCTTCATCCATCTGTAATCGCCTTAATTCCTAAACTATTAATCAATCCTTTTATATAAGGTATTATCATAAATCACAACTCTTTTAAGAAACAGTGTAACGTTAAGCTGGATTCAGTACATGTCTTGTTTTTTTTAAAGGCAACTAAAAAAGAAAAAAAAAAAAAAATCTCGATCAGAAACAGCTGGCGAATTATAAACGGATTCACTCAATTTAATGATAGATATCAAATTCCCAAACCAAATCTTATTGACAAGGCGTAGTTATAAAGTGCAATCATTCTCGAATAATGCGATGTTGACTTGCTTTCACTACCATGTCTTAGTTCAGAATTATCAATCTGTTTTTTTTTTATTCATGCTGAAATAGATAGGTGAAAATGCAATGATTTTTCATGGGTTGGGCATAATTGCTGTATTCGCAGCTAAATTATACTCCCTGTAAATCTTTGACGACGAATCCCAATTTTATGAGCAAGGTATCACGGCACAGTTAGGTCTTCTTAAAATAGCGCGATGTTCACTTGGTTATGCTGTGTATTTTGCCGAGGAATAATAGGTTGGGGAGTATGAGGGATATTCTGAAAATGAGTAAATAGATAAATAGATAAATCTCTAAATCGAATGAAAATTGCACTGCGTTTGGTTGAGAAGATCCCAACTTTATATCGATTGAACTCCCTCCTTCTGTGACTTCTCTCTATCTATCTATCTACCTACCTACCTACCTACCTACCTACCTACCTACCTACCTACCTACCTACCTACCTACCTACCTACCTACCTACCTGACTTTCCTTCTGTCTTTACTGTTCTGCTTCTCAACACAGATTCCAATGCAATATAAGAAATACACAAAGACTCATATCCTTGTTATGTGAGCGTCTTTCCTACAAAAAAAAAATCAAAACATCAAAACATTAATAATCTTTCTCATGGCACAAAATTCACAGAACTTTCCATAGCTCAGGCAATCATAGAACCTTTCTCAAATCCACAGAACTTCCCATAACCTAAAGATGTGATAAAACGTTACGTAAATTCCTTTCCGTTTCGTACCCCAACACAACAACGAACGTAAGCCAGCTATTCCACTAATACGAGAATTTGAATGCCATATCACAGACCCTGAAAGATCCTCTACAATAAGATCTCGTGCAGGAGACACCGAGAGGAATTTACGATATTGCAAAAGGCATCAAAGTTACAAAGGATATGACGTGATTTTTCTTCTTCTTCTTCTCTTCTTTCTTTTTCCTTTTTTTCTTTCTTTCGCTCATGGATTCTCGGAGATGTTTATGCGTTCTCTTCCTCTTTCAAAATCGATGATAGTTTCAGTTACGAACTGAAGGTGATTGTGATAAAGAAAAAAACAAAACATATAATGATAAATGCACTACACATGGCTTTAACGTATATCATCTTATACTTATATCATTTTAAACTTATATCAAATCATCAGATTTAATACACGCATACATATTTTTGTATGTGTGAATATATATATATATATATATATATATATATATATATATATATATATATATATATATATATATATATATATATATATAAATTTTTGTGTATATGTAGATGGATATTTCTAATGACGATATAGATAGATAGATATATAGATTCACAGATAGATGAATAGATAGGTGTAGATATAGATACAGATAAATACTGTAGTATACATACAGATTTTAGCTACAAACT
Organism: Penaeus monodon; assembly: GCF_015228065.2. NCBI lineage: Eukaryota > Metazoa > Arthropoda > Malacostraca > Decapoda > Penaeidae > Penaeus > Penaeus monodon. The sequence continues at coordinate 35,230,712 of NC_051392.1, forward strand.
GCATGCACATTGCAATGATTGTGCATTTCAAGTCAGGATCCAAATTGAGATGAGTTGTCCTTGACTGCTTTCGTTCATTAAGCCTCTCGTTATTGCACTGTTAAGACGTTATTGCATCGCTTAAGCTTTCATTGTCTTCATCTTTATTGCCCATGCTCTTTCCATCTTTATCATTGTTCCTCTTCTTTTATTTTTCATTTTCATTCCCCTTCCCCTTTTTCTTTTATTATATATATATTTTTCTCTCTCTTATGATCGTATCTCATCGTCCGTCTCGTCTCTTCCTCGATTTCTTTTCACTTTCATATTTTCTTCTTTCACATTTCCTTTATTCCCGCCAGATATTTACGACATGGCAACTCACATCTCTCATCTTCGTCTCTCCATTTCATCTTTTCTTTCCTATGTTTTTCATTTTATATTTTTCATACCATGGAATGATGGAACAGTGAATAGATAAGTGAATAAATGAACAGTTGATAGATAAGTGTAGAAAAACTTTATACCTGAGTGAATAATAAGTGTATAAAGCCGAAAAAAATAATAAAAGGACAGGGAATGAATAAATAAATAAATAAAAAGTAAATAAGATTAAATAAAAGAACAATGAAATGAAAGTGAAAGTGGAGAAGACGTAAAGGTAAACAGGAGAATGAAAGGAGTCAATGAAACGGAAATAATATACTTCGGAAAGGGGAGAGATATATTACAAAATAGCCTGAGAGTAAGTAAGAAGAAAAAGGGGAAACATACATCAAAGAAGGATATAAAGAGAACTGAGAGATAGATAGAAAGGGGTGAAAGACTCGCACGCAAGCGAAATTGTATAAAGAAGAGGGTGAGAAGACAAATGATGAAGGGGAGAGAGAGAGCGAGTATAGTAAATGAAAAATGGATAGTGAGCCGTAGATTTTATCCACTGCATGTCCCTCGGTGCTTGTTTGCTTGCTGAGGGAGGTGAAAAACTTGAAATTTATGGATTTCTGCATGTCCGCATACGTCTTCATGTATGCATGCATGTGCTTAGATTTGCGTGTGTGTGTGTGTGTGTGTGTGTGTGTGTGTGTGTGTGTGTGTGTGTGTGTGTGTGTGTGTGAGTGTGTGAGTGTGTGTGTGTGTGTGTGTGTGTGTGTGTGTGTGTGTGTGTGTGTGTTGTGTGTGTGTGTGTGTTATGTATATATATATATATATATATATATATATATATATATATATATATATATATATATATATACATATATATATGTTTGTGTGTTTGAGTTTGTGTGCTTGAACTGAACGCACACATTCTGATTATATCCAACCCTCATCTATGTTATTTTATAAAGTCACCACTTTTTTGGGCAATTCTATCATTAATATTCATTTCCTGATAAGAATCATATTATCTAGCGGGTACAATTTTCATACGCGTTCAATTTACCCGCCATCATGATACCAACCACGTTCTCAATCAGTGAGTAAAACAACAAATTCGTTCAATATAAAAGTCTATTATTACGCAAAGTACATCCTGCAACGGCGAATGGCGAGTACAGAACTATTCGAAAATTAATATGAAATTCATAAATGCAGTGATAGGTTTAAAAATAAATGATAAAAAAAGGTGATTCCAATTTGAATCAATTAATTAATGCTAAATATAGACCACGTGCCTGCATCGTTGCGTTCTGAAGGTTATCGAGGAATGTAAAAGTTTCAATCAAATAAACTATGTTATTAACTGATGAAAGGAAGGGAGGTTTTTTTATGGTATTATGCAATGAGAGAGTACATTTCTACTATACTTATAGCTACTCTTGACGGAGAGGTTCTCTCTCTCTCTCTCTCTATCATCTCTCTCTCTCTCTCTCTCTCTCTCTTTCTCTCTCTCTCTCTCTCTCTCTCTCTCTCTCTCTCTCACTTTCTCTCTCTATCCATCTTTCTCTCTCTCTCTCTCTCTCTCTCTCTCTCTATCTATCTATCTATCTATCTCTCTCTCTCCTCTCCCCTCTCCCCTCATCTCTTTTCGTCTCCTTTCCTCTCCCCTCCTCTCCTTTCCTCTCCCCTCCTCTCCTCCCCCTCCCCCCCCCTCTCTTTTTTTCTCTCCTCCTTTTCTCTCCTTTCCTTTCCCCTCCCCTCCTCCTCTCCTGCATCCACTTACTTTTATGGCATGTGTATGTACCCTATCTAAAGAGAGCCTTTTTTTTCATAATCTATAAATACGACATACACGCGTCTATTC
>NC_051392.1:35256058-35258558 GCF_015228065.2 Penaeus monodon
GTGTGTGTTGTGGGGGTGTGGTGTGTGTGGTTTGTGTATTTATATATATATATATTTTTAATATATATTATATATTATATGTGTGTGTGTGTGTGGGTGTGTGTATTTATATATATATATGTATAATATATATAAAATATTTATATAATAATTAATTTGTTTGTGTGGTGTGTGTGTGGGGTGTGTTGTGGTGTTTGTGTGTGTGGTGGTGTTGTGTGTGTTTGTGTTTGTTTTATATATGTATTTTTATATTATTTTTTAAAATTTAATTATTTATATATTTATATATTATATTTTGATATAAAAAATATTTTTTAAAAAATTTATAAAAAAAAATTATTTTTAATAAAAATAATTATATAATATTTTAATATTATTATTATTATATATAGTATATAATATTATTATATTTTTCAAAATTTACCCCTTTATATTAAAAATTATATATTATAATATAAATATTATTTATATTATTAATCACTTACTTTTATGTCCTTTTCTTATAAACCTTTTTTAAATTTATGACATAAGCCATATGTAAACTAATATAAAAATTATCGTTAGTTTTATCAGTTTAATTTCTAGAAGAAAAATTTTTTTATCCTTCAATTTTTAGACTTTCTTTTAAGTCATCATTTTTTGAAATCATTATTATATTTAGTTTTTATCTTTTTTATTTTTATATTTTTTTAATTTTTATTATTATTATTATTATTATTTTTATTATTATTTTATTTTGTTTTTGCTAATTAAAATCAAAAACCGGGGTCACTCCCCGGACCTAGGGTGTTAAATTTTGGGGCAATGGAACCCCAAAAAAAAACATGCACATAACTTTTGAGCAGGTTCCCGAGTGCTAGCAAACAGTCTTCCTATTTACTTTTTTCCCTTTTCCTTGTTTTTTCTTTTGATTTTTAGTAAAAAATGGTTAAAACCGCGGGCCGGGGGAGCTAACCCTCCTAGTGCCCTGGGGGATTTTGACTTTTGGAAAGAGTTAGATCGGTTCTCCCCTGGGGGATGCCCCTTGTTGATCGTGTGACGGGCCGTTTTATCCCCCACCCCACTTTTACTTGAGGGGAGGGCCAATTTTATCCCATTTTTTATTTTTATTATCATTATTATTATTATTATTTTATTTTTATTTTACTATTTTTTATTATTTTTTATTATTATTATTATTATTATTATTATCATTATTATTTATTATTATTATCATGATTTTTTTATTATTATTTTATTTTATTATTATTATTATCATTATTATATTATTTTATAATTATTATTATTGTTTTTATTATTATTATTTTTAAATTTTATACTATTACATTATTATTACCTCCTTTATTGCTATCATAAATTTTATTCCTCATTACTATTTATTTGAAACCCTTATTAATATCTGATTTCTTTTTTTTATCATTTTTGCTCATTATAATCATCATCGTTATTATCATCATCATTGCTATTATCATCATTATAATTTTTTTATTACTATTATCATTGTTAATCATTATTATTTCCATTATTGTAATTATTTTTATTATTATTAATTATTATTATTATTATTATTATTATTATTATATTATTATATTTTTATTATTATTATAAGGAAAAGGAGGCAAAAAAAAAAGGAAAAAAAGGAAAATATCTTAAATTTGGTTAAGAAATACTTACTACAATACGTTGTTCACTCAATGTTTAAAATTAAAAACATTTAGCAAATTATTTGGGGAGATCGCTCTAGACGCTTTTTTAGTTATATTGCATAATAGTGTTTTATACCCTTTTTTACAAGGGGAAAAATTGGGGATTATATATTTTCTTATATTAATTACTTTATCAATGTTGTAGACCAAAATATTAACTTATATAAAAGATAAAAAACGAAAAAATATTGTTAGATGAAAAAATTTCGTTTATTTGTAGTTATTTCCTGTTGAATTTTGTTATTATTATTAATTTTTTTTTTTTTATTATTTTTCATCATTTTTTTTTTTTACTAAACTGTACACTATCATAAAAAAAATAATACTGAAATTCCGCTTATTCGACCTTCCCCGTATGATCCCGTAAACCCATAAAATCTACTAAATGTGATGTTTATACAATGTGCGAAAACAAAAAAATCTAAAAAAACGTAAATATATTTAAAGTGCGAAAAAAAAGAAATAGCAAAAAAAGAGAAATAATGGATATTTTCCACCAAACCAACGGGGTAATCATAAAAATGTATCAAATTTTTACAACAAATTATATTCACTCAGTAGAAAAAATATGAATTTAAACTATATATCTTTTTTTTCAGTCATTTCTTCCCATTATGCCGTGCTTTGGTCTGACCAAACCACAATGTCCTCATAAAATTCCCCTTTCCAAAACGGGAGCACTGCAAGTTTTCAACGCCCCTTGCATGCAATTAGCAAAACCCCCGGGGAAATTTTCCCTAAAAGATATCGCCTTGGGAATAAGGCATGGGGAAAAATGGCACAAGTTTGGTAAT
>NC_051392.1:35276058-35281058 GCF_015228065.2 Penaeus monodon
CCTCCCCCTCTCCCTTTCCTCTCTCTTCTCTCTCTCTCTCTCTCTCTCTCTCTCTCTCTCTCTCTCTCTCTCTCTCTCTCTCTCCTCTCCCTCTCCTCTCTCTACCTCTCTCTCTTCTCTTCGCATTCTACAACCCCATTAGTATGTAGTATCTAGAAGAGGGTGTGGTTGTGATTTGTAATATATATATATATATATATATATATATATATATATATATATATATATATATATATATATTTGTATGGGTGTGGGCACACACACACGAACACACACATATGTATATATATATAATCCTCAATTTTCTTTTTTTTATTGTCTTGTTTTTTTATTCAGTACTCATTAAATAATCACGAATCGCCAATCAGATGAATGAAAAATATTGATCTTTTGTACAATGAGAGTAAGAATACAGTCTGAGGCGGATTAGTTAAGGGAAAGAAAGAGCTGAAGGGGAGGAAGGAATAAAACAATGTAGAAAGCTGAAAGGAGGAGAAATTAGTAAAGGTTGAGAGAGAGAGAGAGAGAGAGAGAGAGAGAGAGAGAGAGAGAGAGAGAGAGAGAGAGAGAGAGAGAGAGAGAGAGAGAGAGAGAGAAAGAAAGAAAGAGTGAGAGACATAGACAGAGAGAGACACAGAGAGGGGGGGCGGAGAAACAGAGACAGAGAGAGAAAGAGAGAAAAAATAATAACAGACAGAAAAGGAGTGATAAAAATGGAGGCACTGTTAGACCAAGAGAAATAAGGAGAGATGAAACTAAAGACTTCCAGTTCTGAAATGTGATATAACTTTTTTTATATTATGTCCTTCATATCTTTTGGGAATAAATTGATTGGCTTCTGAAAAATAATTTTAACAAAGCGAAATACATCGAAAAGAGTCATTCGAGTAAACATCCTTTTGTATTGGAATATTAAATGTGTATATATATATATATATATATATATATATATATATATATATATATATATATATATATATATATATATATCTTTCTTTTTTTTCGAATCATACAAAGAGGAAGAAGTTATAAGCAATATACATTTAAGATTTACGATTCAGAGTCCAAAAGTTTCATATATAAAGTGTAAGATTCAAAAGAGATCTAGAATTCAAAATACGTGGGAGATTATTTTTTCTGTATTCATTTCATACAATTCAATTTTTTTGCCACGAACTTAAGATATCTCAAACTGTTGTTGTTGCTGTATTTTGTAAAATTTTGTTCTCTGTCTTAATACATATTTCCCCATTTAGCTTTTTTTTCTCTATGGAATCCTTCTACATGATAAATAGTGATAATTATAGCAATGTGATGGAAAACAATATTAATATCAATCATATTCGTAATAATAATGAAGATGATAAAATAAGTAATAATTATTATTACTGTCATCATTATTTATTGTTATTATTATCTTCATTATTCTTATAATTATGATAACAACATTTATAAACAATAATTATAGATGATGATCATCATCATGAACAATGAAGATGATGGTGATACCATTAGTGGATATATTAATTTACCAGATAAAAATACCAATACTGGAATTAATCAAAAACATTCTTATTGCATTCAGCTAAAACATGCAACAAATTATGTAACGGATTCGCTATAACGAACCGAAACATGTCAGCGACCACGTGTTCATGAGACGTGCGAATTAATTGCCAGTTGTAAATATTTCTGTAGATTCTGAATTCCTGAGTATTGCATTTCTCGTTCTGTTTTTTTTTTTTTTTTTTTTTTGGGGGGGGGAGGAGGATTCCGATATTTATTGATTATCTAATAAGAGAGATCCATGAAGTAAAATTAATTTAAAAAATAATAATAAATATGAATATTGTGTTTAGATGAAAAATCGTTGTTTAAGCAAAACGACGATCGCTTTACCTTCCTGAAAAAAGGCCGTGTTAATACCAGCAAGCAAGTTTTATTCATATCAAAGGGAAATTAAGCTGATGTAGAGCAATACAATTATATAGGGTTTGTTGAAGTATTTAAACTCGTGCCTTTCTCCTTGCATACAGAGCCACGGGAACGCCACCAGATAATAATTTATAGATGCGTTCGAAATGCTCGGGCGGGTTGAGAAATAGTTGCGTTCTGTCCAGACAGAGTTGGACGGGGTTCCGAACAGTTTTTTTTTTAGGCTACCCCTAGTTGGATGAGCAGTTTCGAACGCAGCGTAAATGGCAGATTTTGCTGCAGCCGGAGTCATATCATCTGAGTGGACACACGTTCCCTTTTTTTAAAGACCACGTGTTCTGTGACCTGAGTCGTTATTAATTTTTTATGTTTGAGTTTTGTGTAAAACAGATTAGCATCGATTTACTCAAATAGCATAAGGATGGCTTCGAAGCATTCATTGGTAATTAGACTGGAAAACGGATAATTTGCTAATTACTTGTAGCATTTGAAATGTAATTATTGTTTATAATGCTTCATTTTACCCTCCTGTCGGCATAATACACAATGTTCCCCCTGGATGCAAGCGGATTGTCTCTTTGCAGAATTTATATATCATATTCTTTATTTTCACGGGAAGTACGAGGAAGTTTCACATTTGCCATTAAGGACACAGAAGGTATAAAACAAAATTATTCTTTAATCGTTGCTAATCTTCAGCATCTTGCACGATGTTTCCTTTCCGAGTGGTTATTTGCAGAGATAACGAAGACAACTTTGGATTTTGTATAACTGATAATAAGAGAGATTTATTCCTTACTTATCAAATAGGTTGATATAACAAGATTCGTGTAAGCTTGATATCTTGCGTCATGATGGTCTTCGGTCTTCTAATGAAAGGTTTATTTCAAGATTTTGTGCAACAGTGAAGCAATTTTGTTGATAAAGGAACTGTCCAAACTTCGCAACAACTATCATTCCGATCTACTTTATACATTTCCATAGTATCCAAAGAGACCTTTGAAGTGAAAGATCACAGAACGCTCCCCCAGGGAAAGAAAACCGCAAGGAGGCAGTGAGAAGGAAGAGAAACAGGTCGAAATGGAAGGGAATCATTAAAACAACTGTAACATGATATAAGGTAAGACCGAAATGGAAAACCGCTAATTCAAAAGGAGATATAAAAGGGGTAGGACTGAGGAGATGAAATATCCTGACGAGAGAATCAAGGGGACTCTGAAGAAAAAAAAAAGTTGTGGAAAGGGGATGGAGAAACGTAAAGGAAAGTGGGAGAAGAGGAAAATGAGAGAAAAAACGTAAAGGGTTTATTGAAGTGTCCGTAATTACCGGCGGCGAATGGGGATGTTAAGAGAAGAAAGAAGACGATATGAGAAGTAATAAAGAAGGGCAAGGAAGATGGGGAATGAGATACAAGAGAGGAAAGAGGGAGAGAACACATGAAAGAAGAACAAGAAGAAAATCAAAAGGAAAGATATATTTTTAAAAAAACACGCTGGAAATGCGAAGAACAAATTTTGAAGAAAAAAAAAAGATCAAAAGGGGAGAAAAAAAGGAGTAAATAAGTAATGTAGCAAAAATTAAAATGTCTAAAAGACGAAATGAAAAAAATATGGTGAATTGTCGTCTATCTCTCTTGCTTTTGTATTTTCATTTCGCTTTTTTAATCTCTGCTTGAAGGAAACGTATTCTAAGACTGAGCTCCTGTTTCCTATGATTTTATTTTTCACTGACTTAATCAGGTCAGGCTAGAGGCTCAGGATTTAAAAGTTCGGGGGGGGAGGGGTCGAAGGATAAAGGTCAAGGGGTCAGGATTTAGGATTCGGGGCGAGGAGCACGCGTCAGGTCATAGGTCATGCCTTAAAGTGAAAAGGTCAAGTCGAGATTTAAGTGCTTAGGAGTTGAAAAGCAAAGGTCAAGTTAGCAGTTGGAACAAAGTGAGGTCAGGGTTTAGAAACGAGGTCATGGGTTAGAAAGGATCAGGTAATGATGTCAGGTCAGGAGTTTAGAAATGACGTTGTCAGATGTTAGAAAAGAGATCTTATCAGGGAACAGTAATGATGTCAAGTCAGGTCAAATCAGGTTCTAGAAACAAGCCATATGATGTAAGGTCAGGTCAGGTCACATGTTAGAAAAGAAGTCCAATCAGGGATTAGTAAAGAGATTAGGTCAGTAATCAGAAATGAGATCAGGTCAAAGGTTAGCCAGGAGATTAAGCCATACGTTAGAAAAGGAGTCAGGCCAGGCGTTTGAAATGAGGTCAGGTCATATGTTTAAAAAGAGGTCAAGTCATAATATTTTATTAGAAAAGTGGTCAAATTAGAGATTAGAAAGAAGGAAAAAAGGTCATATGTTAGAAATAAGGTCAAATCAAGAGGTCAGGTCATAATATCATATTAGAAAAGCGGTCAAATCAGAGATTAGAAAGGAGGTCAAGCCAATATGTTAGAAATTTGGTCAAATCAGGGATTAGAAATGAGATCAGGTCAGGGGTCAAGAACTAGAGTTAGGTCACGAGTCAAAGGTCAAGGAAATAAGTTAAAGTTTAAATTATAGAGATTGTGAATACACGGGAAGACTGAAATGGCGTGTGTGTGAGTGTGTGTGTGTGCCTGTGTGTGTGTGTGTGTGTGAGTGTCTGTGTGTGTTCGTGCGTGTGTATGTGTGTGTGTGTGCGTGTGTGTGTGTGTGTGTGTTTACATTTACGCAAAGAACGAGAGACCGAGAGAGAAAATAATACATCCATATACTGTATATATTATCCGTCGCTTGTGTGTGTTTCTATATCGTGGCTATATTTGAGAAAATGCTTGTGGATATCAGATCATCCCCAGCTTCACCCCCCCACCCCAACACTCATCTCCCCATCGCTCCATCCTCCCTCCTTCCGCCTTTAACTTTTCAACTCATCCCTCGCTACCCCCAACCTCCACATCGCTCTCTCCCTGCTTCACTCTCCCAACAATTCCTTAACAATTCTTGCGAATTTCTCAATAGCACGTCCTCTCCCTCAATATTTCCTAGTTCATTTTCTCTTCTTCATCCTTCTCTCCCTCATAATCTCCTCC
>NC_051392.1:35297452-35304952 GCF_015228065.2 Penaeus monodon
TTCAGCCTGCGGTATCGGGGTACCCGGTTGATGAGCGTATCAGGCTTTGAGACTAAAAGCATCTTTTGGCTTTTTGTCTCTTATTGCTGTATACCTCCTACCGATGTCATAAAACCGATTGAAGAGGCGTTCTACCCAAACTCGCATCTGTGGCAGACGATTTGCCCCCGGCGAGACATTCGCATTGTTCTGGGCACTTCAATGGGGTACCGCTGTGACCGACTGGCACGAATGTCTGTCCCCCCGGGCTCGGGAGCCGTCCGCAGCGAGAATAGCCTCCTTCTCCGGGACTTTGCTAGGTCCCAAAATGAGATCTCTGGTCCGTACCAGCGCTCCCAACTGCATCGCTGGACTTGGTACGGTACGGGTAATGGGGCCAGGAGATCGACCCTTTCTTGTCACACGCATGGAGGATCCTCCAAACTGCAGGGGTTTACGGGATGCTGAGTTCTGGGGCACCGACCATAGGCTGCTTGTGGCTACCCTGCGGGCCCTCTTCAAAACTCCCCGTCCCTCCGTGGCCCCCTAAGGTTTTTTTCACTTGGACGACTAAGGGAGGAGGAGTGTGCCCGGGGGTTCCCCGGCAGTCTCTGACCGATTCTCAAACCGAAACCTGACGGACCCAGTTGCTTTTGGGAGCCCTTTCCCGCGAAACACTCAAGCGCTCGGGTCCATTGGCGACGCCCAGGACAAGGCAGAATACCCTCCCTGGAGCCATTAGAGCCACTGAAGTGTTCACAAGCTCCTAAGGGGAAATCAAGTCTTGTGTCGTTTCATGGTGCTAGGGCTCGGAACTGCTGAGGGGGGACAAGGAACATTCATCAGGAATTTTTGCTGGGAGGTCGAGGCCATTTCTTGGAAAATGCCCTTTCGCCCTGCTCCCAAAGCCCTGGAAACTAAACCCCTAACCCCTCCTCACAGATACTGCAGTCCGATCAGCATGACGGATCATCTCAATCATGTTGGGGTTCGTAAAATTTTGGGGCTGAGTTTTTGAACAGTTGTACCAGGGGGCCCCTCCAACGTTAGTTTGGATCAAGCGTGTCTCAGTGCCTGTGGGGACCCACCCACAGCGGGAACCTCCTCCCCAACAGAGTTTGGGGCGGGAAATTTTTCCAAGCTGAAGGGGGGAAAGCTGCAGCATATGGGGATATCCTGCTAAACTGCAAAAGGGCTGGGGTAACCTATGCTGGGGGGCCTGCATACAGTCCTGACTCTTTTGGCAGTCTGGTCCTTCCCCCTGACCTGCTGGGGGCATGGTCATCCTCTCTGGGGGGGAAAGGGGGATCATGGGACTGTAGCAACTCCCGTGGATTACACTCTGCATACCGGGCAAGGTTCTCGCTCACATTCTTCGAAACGGATCCGAAAACACCTACTGAGGACCAAGCCCAGACAGCCCTGGTTTACTCCGGGCAAGTCCAAAATGCCCGTATACCTACGCTTCGAGTAATTGGGGAACCCTTTGGTTTGTCGTGGGTTGTTTGCACCCTACATAAACCCAAAAGGGCATTTGACTGGGTCATGGGAAATCGCTATGGGGATTCTGAGGCTCGGGGAATTCCACACAGATTTTTTGGCATGATAGCAAGCCTCTATACGGGTCTAAAAGTGCTGTAAAGTGTGGTGTGGTATTAAAACTTCTTCCCTTTAATTCAGGGTGGGAAAGGCTGTGTCCTTGCCCCCCTTTTCAACACTGTATGGCTGGTAAGGGGCAACTACTACCAAAGTCAGTGCGGAGCAAACTAGGCAATATTAAGGTCTGGGCCTTGACTTTCCCGACGTGTTGCCATCCTATTGGTCCCGGGAGTCCTTGTGGCGGCTCTTGATGTTTTTACAATGAGGCAAAGCCCCTGCCTGGGTCCCTGCCCAAAGCCCAAAATTCGGGATTTTGGGGGCCTTTTTGGGGCCCCTTCAGTAAACCATGCTTGCGGCGGGGACGTTGAAGCACAGAAAGTTTTCATACCTTGGTAGCGTAGCCCCATATCTCTGGGTTGTCAGACCGGAATCATAGAGGGATTGGTCTGGCAACGGACCATGAACCGATAAACAAGAGCGTTTGGAGTTTCGTACCCTATGCAGAAGGCCCAAGCTGCGTGCTTAAAGGCCCTTGATATTTCGTTTTGCTCTAAAACGAAACCTGGCGCTACCCGGCCCTTTGGGTCTCGTCTTTCCCTTTTTTGTAAAAACCCCTTTCCCCGATCAGGGGGTACAGTTGGCAGGACCACGTGCCCAAACCGGCGGTTACCCGTGAACGGCAGGGGCCCTGTTACTTGCTAATCCGGATCGCCAACTCAAGCATATGGCCCCCTAGCTCGCCCCCTATGACGACCCTCCCCATCAGGTTTCTCTCTGCGAGAAAACCCGGGTGGAGAGCCCTGTGGGACGTCCCAGGAGATCATGGCTTGGGCGCTCGACGAGACCTGTCCGGGAAACCGAGATGGCCGGTGCCTCCCTGGAGATCGCCTCGGGGGATCCTCGTGCGGGAAAGCAAAGGGTGGATGGGGCCCATGCGCCCCCGTCGGCGTTAGCCCCTTATAATGATGATCACACCACACCACACAATAACCCCAAACACCCACACACACACCAACCACCACAACACAAAACCACACACCCACACACCACCAAAACACACTCACCACATAATCATTTAAAATTTTATATATATATATATATATATTAATATATATATTATATATATATTATATATATATATATATTATACATATCATTACATATATTACCAGAAAAAAACAACCAGGACAAGCAGAGCCCCCCCTCCAGGACCCTTTTCTATTTCTCGATTTCCCGAGAGATGCTTATTTATCCCAATCAATATCTCCCCCAAAGAATCTCAAGTTTACTCTTAATCGATTACAACATAAGGGAAAAGAAAAGGAAAGGGAGGGGGGGAAAAAGGTGATGAAAGGAAGAAAAGGGGTCACTTGGGTGGACTGACTTTTGAGTCAAACCAGCATCAACTAGCCTTTTTTTTTTTTTTTTTTTTTTAGTTCCCCCCCTTCCCTGTCCGTGTCGCAATGCTGTATTTTCTCTTTTTTTTTTGTTTTTTTTTGTTTTTGGTTTTTTGTTCCTTCCCTTCTGTTTCATTAGTTCACCTTCCCTACCCCTGATTACACGTCTGTTTGTATATGCACACATATGCGCACACACACACACACACACACACACACACACACACACACACCCCACCCCACAAAACACACACTAATTTCGTATTTTCCCACTCTTTTTGGGTTCTCTTTATTTTTCGTTATCAAAAAATGCGTATACGACATGCAAGATATATCTATATTTATAGACATCTATATATTCTCTTTATATCTGTCTATCTATCTATCAATCTATCTATATAAATATGTATATATAATATATATTTACATATCAATATAATATATATATATATATATAAATATATATTTTATATATATTATATTATGTGTGGTGTGTGTGTGTGTGTGTGTGTGTTTTGTTGTATTTCCTTATATACAATACATATATCTTAAATAAAAATATACTATTTTCATCCCCTTTATTATTTATATAATATATTATAATATTTAATATATATATATAATTATATATATACATACATTATGCATATATAAATGATAAGTAAATAATAAATAATAAATATTTAATTATATTATCATTTATATATATATATATATATATAATATAATATATATAATATATATAAATTATATGCCACTACCGCACAACACTCACACACCAACACCGCACACCACCAACACACACACACACACATATATATATATTATTATTTTTTAATAAAATTTTTTTTTTATTATTATATATATATATATTATTATATATATATATATTTATAAATATAATAATATATATATAACACATTTGTTATTATATATATTATATATATATTATATTTATATATAATATATATTATTGTATATATATAAAATATTTTTATACATATATACCAATGATATGTACTTTTAAATTAGATAAAATATTTAGTATATATTATAATATATAAAATATTATTTATATAAAATTAATATTTTATTATATATAATATAATATACTATATATATATTTTAATTTTTATATATATTTTATTTTATTTATATTTTATTATTATATATATATATATATATATTATATTTTATTAATTATTTTAAATATAAATAAAATATATATTATATAATTATATAATAATATATATTATATATGTATATAATATATTACTATATTTTATCATATTAAATTACTATGCTATGTGTAATATTTATATTATAATTTTTAAAATTATACATATAATATTATATATTATAATTAAAAATATATATTTATATTAATATATAAAATTGGTGTTTAATAAAATATATATATATATATATATATATTATTATATATATAAAATTAATATAAAATAAATTAAAAGTATATTATATTTATAATATTATATATATATATATATCTTTTCTATATATATTATATAATACATTATTATATATAATATATATATATTATGTGTGTGGTGTGTGTGTGTGTGTGTGTGCGTGGTGTTGTGTGTGAGTTATGTGTCGGTTGTGTGCCTATATATATATTATATATAAAAAATATATATAAATATATATTTAATTTTAATATATATATATATTATATATATTTTATTTATTTATTTTTTACTTTTCCCTTTATATATGCTATATTTTTTATATATATATATACATATAATTTATATATATATATATAATTTTATATATATTATATATATATATTATATACATTATATAATATAAAATAATATATAATTATAATAAATATATATTATTATTATATTATTATATATTATATATTATATATATCTATAAAAGGTATAAATAATGTTTTTTTAATTTTAAATTTTAATATGTAGTGTATATATGGATCCCCACAAACCACACACACACACACACACCACACCTTTAATATATATTTACAATATATATTATTATAAATATTTTATATTTTTAAAATTTAAATATAAAATTATATATATATATATTTATTGATTTAAAATTATTTATATATACATTTTCATTGATAGATTGATAGTAATGACAGATAAAAAGAAATTTAAAAGAGCCCTATAAATAAGATATATTTTTCATGTCGTATACACTTATTGTTTAAAATCAAACATAAAAAACCAAATCGAGGGGAAATATACGAATTAGTGTGTTTTTGTGGGTGTGTGTGTGTGTGTGTTGTGTGTGTGGTTGTGTGTGTGTTTTTGTGCGCATATGTGTGCTATACAAACGACGTGTAATCAGGGGTGGGGGGGGAAACTAAGAAACGGGGGGAAAGGGAAAAAAAAAACCCCCAAAAAAAAAAAAAAAAGAGAGAAAATACCATTGCGCCGGACAGGGAAGGGGGAACTAAAAAAAAAAAAAAAAAAAAAGGCTAGTTGATGCTGGTTTGACTCAACCGTCACGTCCACCTTAAGTGACCACTTTGCTTCACTTTCATCACTCTTTCTCCCCCCCCTTTTTCCTCTCTTTTCCCTTTACTTGTAGTCGATTAAAAGTAAACTTGGATTCTTTGGGGAATATTGATTGGGGTAAAAAAGCTCTCTCGGGGAAAAGCGAATAGAAGGGACCTTGGGGGCAGGGCCCTTTCTCTGTCTCGTGTGTGTTTCTTTCTGTGTATATATTGTTTTGCATATGTTAATTTTATTATATTTATATTATATTTAAAATTATTTTTTTTATATTAAATATATATATATATAGTATTATGTTATTGGTGTGATGTGTGTGTGTGTGTGTGTGTGTGTGAGTTTGTGTGGTGTGTGTGTGTGGGTGTGGTGTGTTGTTGTGTTGTATGTGTTTGTTGTGTGTGTATCATCTCATCATCAAGGGGCTAACGCCGACGGGGCGCTGGCCATCCACCCTTCGCTTTCCGCCACGAGGATCCCCCCGAGGCGGTCTCCAGGCCCGGCACACGGCCCCTCTCTAGTTCCCCGCGCAGGTCTCGTCGAGCTGCCCAAGCCCTGATTCCCGGGACTCCCACAGGGCCCCCTCCCCCAGGGTTGTCTCGCAGAGAGACAACCTGATGGGGAGGGTCGTCCCCAAGGGGGGCAGCTAGGGGGCCATATACTTGGTTGGCGATCCCCGGTTATGCAATAAAAGGTCCCCATGCCAGTCTCCCCGGGGTAACCGCCGGTTGGAACGTGGTCCTGCCCAAATGTACCCCTGACCGGGGAAGGGACTTGTTACAAAAAGGGATCAAAACGGGGCTCCAAGGCATGGTGCGTCCCGTTTCGCTTTTTAGAGCAAACTGGAAGTATCAAGGGCCTTTAAGAACCCCAGCTTTTTCCTTTTTGCATAGGTACCGAATCTCCCAAAACCCCTTTTTGATCGAGTTCTGGCTCCTGTTGCCAGACCAATCCGTTACTACTTCCTGGGCTGACAACCCCAAAATAGGAT
Source organism: Penaeus monodon (assembly GCF_015228065.2). NCBI lineage: Eukaryota > Metazoa > Arthropoda > Malacostraca > Decapoda > Penaeidae > Penaeus > Penaeus monodon. Next base: position 35,303,929 of record NC_051392.1, read on the forward strand.
ACGCTACCAAAGGGATGTAAAACTTTTTGTGACTTCAACGTCCCGCCCCAAACATGGTTGACTGAACGGGTTCCCCTAACAGGCCCCCAAATCCTGAAACTTGGTCTTGGGCCCCGGGGACCTCTAGGCCTGGGCTTCGCCTCATTGCTAAATGCTCAGAGCCGCCACAATGACTCCCGGGACTCAGATAGGGGGAAAATCGTCGGGAAAAATCAAGGGCCGAGACCTTAAAATTGCCTAGTGTTGCTCCGCACTGACTTTGGCTGTACTCTGCCCATTTCCAGTCCATACAAATGTTTTAAAATGTGGGTGCAAGGGCACGCCTTGCCTCCCCCTAATTAAAAGGAAAAATTCGACATACCCACCCACACTTTACAGCACTTTCAGTACCAGTATAGAGGCTTGCTATATCCAAAAATCGTTCGGAATTCCCCTAGCCTCAGGATCTCCCCCAGCGTTCTCGATGCACCCGGGCAAATGCCTTTTTTTGAGGTTGATGTAGGCTGCAAGCAACCCACGACCAACTCACGACGCGTTTTAAATTTTAAAAAAAAAAGAAGCGCTAGTATCGGTCTTTGTGGACTTGCCAGATAAAACAGACTGCTCTGGTCTCTGGTGCCTCAGTAGTGGTTGCGGATCCGTTTCAAAGATGGAGCGGAAACCTTTCCCCGGTTCTGAGAGTGTAATGCCACGGGAGTTGCTACAGTCCCATCGATCCCCGTTCCCCCTTTCCCGAGAGGGTACCCTGCCCCCCCAGGGCAGGGGGAATGGTACCAGACTCCAAAAGGCATCAGGACGAGCAGGCCCCCACCATAGGTTTACCCCAGCCTTTAGCAGTTTAGCAGGGATCACATAGCCCAGCTTTCCCACTCTTCAGCTTGAATTGCCCGCCTAAAATCTGTTAGGGGAGGAGGTTCCTCGCTGAGGTGGGGCCGGGACAGGCAGAGACTCGCTTGCATCCAAGCTAACGTTTTTAGGGCCCCCCCTGGTACAACTGTTTAAAATACCCCCAATATTCACGAAC
>NC_051392.1:35323685-35328685 GCF_015228065.2 Penaeus monodon
TTATCTATCCATCTATCTATCTATCTATCTATCTATCTATGTGAGCGAGTGTGTACGTAAACTACCTAACTCTGTGAAAAAAAAACAGCATTCTCGACCTTAACATTCCCTTCAGGCAAATAGTTTACTCAATCTTCGCCAGAGGTCCTCCAGCACTGTCTTTGAAGTCTACGATTAATTCAGAGAGGAATGTACACTCATGAGAGAATGACCTTCCTGTTATTACAGAGGGGGCAATGGGGAGAATAACGAGATTTTAAAAATTTTATGTTTTTTTCCCCTTTTCCCCTCCTCTCTTCCTCTCCTCTCTCTCTCTCTTTCTTCTCTTCTTCTTCCCCTCTCTCTCTCTCTCTCTCTTTTCTTTCTTTGACAATCTCGAAAAAAAAATATAGGTTGATGTGGGGAAATCTATGAAATTTAGTGTAAGTAGCATATATTAATAATATATTATATATAAAATATATATAATATATTATATATAAAATATATATATATAATTTTTATATTTATTATATATGTATATATACATAATGTATCATATATATATTTTTAAAATATATATATATATTTAAAAATATATAATATATATTGTATAATATATAATGTAAATATTTATATATATATGTATAAAGTGTATATTATACTACTACCAAAAACACACACACCCATGCACACAACACATGCCCAACCACACACACACATGTGTGGTTGGGTGTGTGTGTGTGTGTGTTTTTGTGTGTGTTGTGTGTGTGTGTGTGTTGTGGTGTGGTGGTGTGGGTTTTTGTTGTGTGTATGTGTGGTATGTGTGGTGTGTTTTATATTATATATATATTATTTTATATAATATTATATATATATATATATAATATATATATATACTATATACACATATATTGCGAATATTTATATCTAGAGGCTGATATATAAAATTTTATATATATATATAAAATATATAATATATATATATATATTAAAATATATAATTTTTGTGTGTGTGTGTGTGTTGTGTGTGTGTGGTGTTTGGTGTGTGTATATATACAAAATATTAACATATAACATTAAATATTATATATTTTATATATAATTAAAATATATATATTATATATATAAATTTTTATATATATATATATATATTATATATATATTAAAAATATATTTTATGTAATTATATATATATATAATTTTTTTTTTTTTTTTTTTTTTTTTTTTTTTTTTTTCGGGTTTTCTGATGGTTTCCCTTATAAATATTTTTATTTGGTGTCTTGTGTGCGAAGTGTGAGTGCGTGCGTGCTTTTTGAGCGTTACGAAACCATTTGGTTTTCCAGACGCCCAAATTTCCCTGCTTCGAACCTGGAAGAACATGGCGGTGGTCCCCCGTTTTATGGTCACCACTTTACTCCGAACTCCACATGGGTACACATTTTAAGTAATTATATATATTTATTTTTCTACTTTTGAAATTGAAATTGTGTAAACTTAATTACAAAGTGATAGCAATAAAGTAACTTGAGTTTGAGTGAGTGATTTTGTGCATTTTTCCATGGGTTCTTATTGCAGCTTCCATATTTTATGGTGGAAGAAACCTTCAGCATTGTTGTGGCTATCCACCCTAGGGGCTTTCCCTGGGCTATTCTACCCTGGTTTTGGGTTCTCGGCCTAACATCCCCTCCGTACTTCTTCGGGGTGCTGACCTCGGGTGTAGACCTCGGCCGCTTGCCCTGACTGGGCTAAGGGCCGCACTACACGAGCTTCTGATATCATATGTGAAAGTTTTATTTTTGATTGATTGAATTTGAATACTATTTTAGATGGAAAATATTTTGAAAATAGACAATGATTTTCCCATCCCCTGAAGAATCATTCCCCAGAGGTAATAAAAGGGCAAAAAGGTTTTCTCATGATTCTGAAAATTATAAATAAAAAAAATTAAGAACCTTGTTTGTGAAATTTAATTATTTTTATAAAAAAGGGGGGAAAACCTTTGGGCATATTACTATAAAATAAATTTTATTAAAATATTTATAAAATATATATTATAATTATATATTATAATTACTTATGTATATACATTTATATCATATGTACATAAATAATTTATATACATATATATATACGTTTATATATATATATATATATATATATATATATATATATATATATATATATATATAATTATATAAATTATTTTGACTATGAATAAATGTATTAAAATAAATAATATTAATAACAATCTATTATATATTTACCACACAAAACCCCCCCCACACACACAACACACAACACACACACACACACCACACATACACAACCCCCACACACACACACACCCCACCCACACACACCCAAAAAACACACACACACACACACACCACACACATTAATATATAAATATATATAATATAATATAAAATTTAATATATATATATATATACATTTCCTTATTTTCTCTTCATTTCGATAAAGACGTAACTCCTTCGCCACTCAATAAGCCCACTTCCTTAGCGCGTCATCCTTTTACCAAACAATAAACCCCGAAATTTACATAGAAAGCGACCGACCCCGCGATGCTTTCCGCCCGTTATCATAAAAAAGAAAAATATATTTATCGAAAATCCCTTTTTGGAGTAATTCTATCCTAGCCCATTAATCCTCCCTTTCTCCCTCCTACCTCTCCCTCCCTAACTCCCTCCCTTACCTCTCCCTCATTCCCTCCCTCACCCTCTCCCACCTTCCTCTCTCCCCCTCCCACCCTCCTCTCTCCCTCCCTCCCTTTCTCTCCCACCCTCCCACCCTCCTTTACCTCTCTCCCCCCTCCCTCCCTCCCTCTACTCCCTCATACTCCCTCATACTCCCTCCTCTCCCTCCCTCCCTCCCTTACCTCCCACACATCACGCAAGGCAGTTATTCCAAACAGTTATTGTTATAATAACTATTTTTCATTCCCGCTCCTAGTTATTGGTTTATCGACTGCCGGAATGATCTGCCAGAATCCTGTCATGGGGTATTGTTTACCTCTCGCCTCGTGCGCCAGTAATGACGTGACAGACCTGCTTGACGTCATAGTGGATGACGGGGGAGGGGAGGGGAGGGAGGAGGGTGGGGGGCTTTGAGAAGGGAAGGGGAGGGGAGGGGAGGGGAGGGGGAGGGGGAGGGGAGGAGGGAGGGGGGGAAGGGGGAGGGGGGATAAAGTGTGGGTGGGGCGAATGAGAGCGTGGGGGAGGAGAGGGGAAGGGGGTGGAAGAGGAGGGAGGGGGAGGGGAGGGGGCGGATGAAGGGTAGGGATGGGTGGTGAGGGTAAGGTAGGGGGAGGGAGGACAGATGAAGGGGGAGGGGGGCGGATGAAGGATGGGTGGGGCGAATGAGGGGATGGGGGAGGAGGGAGGAATAAAAGAGGGGGCGGATGAAGGGGAAGGGTAGGAGAGGAGGGTGGGGGAAGGGGAGGGGGCACAGATAAAGGGGGAGAGGGGCGGGTAAGGGGTAAGGTAAGATATTTGCAGGGGTCAGGCATGAGAAAGATGAAGGAGAGGTACAGGGAAGGTAGGGGGAGGAAGAGGGGAAAGAAGGAGGAGACAGAGATATGCAAAGGACATAGCGAAGGTGAAGGAAGGAGGGGGGGCTGGGGTGGAAGGATACGAGATTATCCGAGGTGAGAGTAAAGGAGAGTAGAGAAGGGGGGGGGGAGAGGGAGGTACACATAAATTTTATAGCTTGTTATATATTTTTCTTCTTTTAACGGTAGGTTCATGTCTGAGCCGCCGTGGTCACAGCATGATACTTTAATTGTAGTTTTTCATGTTGTGATGCTCTTGGAGTGAGTACGTGGTAGGGTCCCCAGCTCCTTTCCACGGAGAGTGCCGGTGGTACCTTTTTAGGTAATCAATTTATCCGGGCTTTGGGACCAGCACTTGACTTGGGCTGGCTTGGCCACCCAGTGGCTAGGCAGGCAATCGAGGTGAAGTTCCTTGCCCAAGGGAAACAACGCGCCGGCCGGTGACTCGAACCCTCGAACTCAGATTGCCGTCGTGACAGTCTTGAGTCCGACGCTCTAACCATTCGGCCACCGCGGCCCCTTGTTATATATAGATTTATGTAAATATACACATACAGACACGCATGCACACGCACAAACACGGATATTTGGGCAGATAGATAGAAAGGTGGATAGATAGATAGGGTAGAGGAAGGGGAAGGGGGATGGTCCAGGGGGGGAATGTACGGGGATGGGGGTTTAAGCGAAAGGATGGATAAAACAGGGGAGCGTAAGAGAAGGAAGGAGGGAGGAGAGAGGAGGAAGGAAGAAAGGGTATGGTAGTTAAGATAAGGGGGGTAGGGTGAGTAGAGAGAGAAAGAGTGAGAAAAAAAATAGTGGAGAGAGAGAGACAGAGACGTGAAAAAGGGAGGAAAAAAAAGGAAAAAGAGAGAGAGGGAGGAGAGAGAGAGAAGAGGAGAGAGGAGGAGCAGACAGACAGACAGACAGACAGCCAGGGACAGAGAAAAGGGCAGAGACAGAGAGAAAAAGAGAGAGAAGAAGAAGAAGAGAGGAGAGAAGAGAAGAGGAAAGACAGAGAAAAGGGGAAGAGGGAAAAGGGCAGAGAAGAGACAGAAGGCGACAGAGACAGAGCAGAAAGAGACAGAGACAGAGACAGGGAGAGAGAAAAGAGAGAGAGGGAAAAAGGAGAGAAGGGGGAGAGAGAGAGGGGAGAGGAGAGAGGAGAAGAAGCAGCAGAAAAAGAAGACAGAAAAACAGAGCAGAGAAGAGAAGAGAGAGGAAAGGGGGAGAGAGGGAGAGAGAGAGGGGAGGGGGGGGGGGGGGAGGGAGGAGGAGAGGGGGGGGGGGGCGAAAAAAAAAAAAGGGAAAGAAGGAGAGAAAGGGAATGGGGGGAAGGGGGGGGGGAGAGAGGAGAAGACAGAAGACAGCCCCAACAGAAGAAGGAAGAGACGGAAAGGGGGAAAAGGGGGGGAAAAAGGGGGGAGAGACCCCCGAAGACCCCGAAAGAAGA
>NC_051392.1:35345106-35347606 GCF_015228065.2 Penaeus monodon
CTGCTTCTTTTCTTCTTCTTTTCTGCTTTCTTCTTCTGCTTTTTTTTCTTCTTCTTCTTCTGCTTCTTCTTTTTCTTCTTCTGCTTCTTCTTCTGCTTCTTCTTCTGCTTCTTCTTCTTCTTCTGATTCTTCTTTTTCTTCTGCTTCTGCTTCTTCTTCTTCTTCTTCTTCTTCTTCTTCTTCTTCTTCTTCGTCTTCTTCTTCTGCTTCTTCCTCTCCTTCTTCTTCTTCTTCTTCTCTTTTGTATTTCCTAAGAACGGCTGATGTTCTTACGTAAGCAAGAGATTGATGAAAGTTGATGAGGAAATTGTGTTGTATATTTTTTCAACATTTCTTTTTCTATCGTCCGTTTTTCTTCAGAGAGACAGAATGGTAGAGAGATTAATGTTAAGTAAATCTTAGTTATATAAACTCTTTCTCTGTCTTTCTTTTTCCCTTTTTCTCTCTTTCTCTCTCTCTCTCTCAATCTCATCCTCTCTCTCTCTCTCTCTCTCTCTCTCTCTCTCTCTCTCTCTCTCTCTCTCTCTCTCTCTCTCTCTCTCTCTCTCTCTCTCTCTCTCTCTCTCTCCGCTCATTCTCTCATTCTCTCATTCTCTCTTCTCCTTCTCTCATTCTCTCCCCATACCTTCTCTCTCCATACCTCCTTTCTCCTTCCCCCCCCCCTCCTCCTCCTCCTCCTCCTCCTACCTCTACCTCCCTCCTCCTCCTCCTCTTTCTCCTCCTCCTCCTCCTCTTCTTCCCTCTCCCTCCTCCTCCTCCTCCTCTTTCTCCTCCTCCTCCTCCTCTTCTTCCTTCCCTCCCTCTCCCTCCTCCACCTTTTCCCCACCACCTCCTTCTCCTCCTTCGCATACCTTAACTTAGTATTCCAAGTCAGAGCGGTCGGTAACCATCAACTTTACAGTCATTTGTCTTTTCTTCACGATTCATTTAAGTCTTACGAAAACTCCATTGGCCTTTTGGACGTGCATGAAGCTGTTGGGTTGTTGGGTTGCCTTCTTTGGTGTTGGGGGTGTTGGGGGGGTTGGGGGTGAGGGGAGGAGGTAAGGAGGTGAGAAGGATGGGGTGGACGAGGTGGGATATGGGGTATAGGGGGAGGGATGAGGGTAGAAGGAGGGGGGAGGGGCATAGAGGGAGGGAAAAGGGTAGGAAGGGGAAAGGGGTATGGGGGGAGGGAGATGGGTATTGGGGGGTTGGGGGGAGGGAGATGGGTATTGGGGGGTTGGGGTGAGGGTAGAGGGAGGGGGGGTAGAGGGGGCGAGAGAGAGAACCTAGACTAGGTTTTAACTTTACACGGCATTTCTGTTCAAAGGTTTACTAATTAAAAAGGCACGATTTTTTCTACTCACTCTGCCACACGCCCTGCTCTGATGCCACCCTACGCTATTACAGATTCACCAAGTGTATATTTGTACATCTTAAAATTAAAATGTATTAAAACATTTCAAAAAGTGTGCACTGATACATTTCGCCAATTGTACATTTACAAACATCGCTAAATAAGCATTAACACATTTCTCCAAATGTACATTTTACCCTTCCCCCCCCAAAAAAAAAAGGTACATTTCGCCAAATGAGAATTGATACAAAACACACACTGTACATTTCTACCTTTTATCAAGTGGGCATTCATATATATCGCCAAATGTGCTGTTATTGCAGCATTTCCCTTGCCATGCCTCTGCCTGATTTATCAAAGGCAGAGAACGGAGGTTGACATTCGCTCTTGTTGTGTCTAAAGGATATATTACGTTGAGATTAACTCCACCAAACGAGAAAATTTATCACCAGGGTTAGAGTAGCCCACTCACCGCTTCATAAAGACGAGGTTGTTTGTAAGAAAATTATAATTTCGTGGCCGTGGTGGTAATTACAGTAACTATGGTGATTATAGAAGCGTTGGTAATGATAGTGAGGAAAGGATTATAACAATGGTAATGATTATGATAATGGGGATACTTATAATAATGATGGTGGAGATGATGATGATAATGATAGTGATGATAAGATCAGAAATGATAATAATAATGTTAATAACAAAGTAACAATAGCAATGATACTGAATGATGATGGTAACGATGATAACAGTGGTAGCAATCAATATCATCAGGATCATTATAGAAGTAACATAGCAACAATGGCATTGCCTATAATTATGACTACCAAATATAGAGAGACAGGGAGAGAGAGAGAGAGAGGGAGAGAGAGAGAGAGAGAGAGAGAGAGAGAGAGAGAGAGAGAGAGAGAGAGAGAGAGAGAGAGAGAGAGAGAGAGAGAGAGAGAAGAGAGAGAGAGAGAGAGAGAGAAAGAGAGAGAGAGAGAGGGAGGGAGACGGAGACTGAGACAGAGACTTAGAGACACAAAGAAAGACACAGAGAGATAGAATATGTAATTATGCATATATATATGTGTGTGTGTATATATGCATATATATATATATATATATATATATATATATATATATATATATATATATATATATATATATATATATATATATGCG
>NC_051392.1:35362606-35370106 GCF_015228065.2 Penaeus monodon
TAATCCAGGCTTACCATGGCCAGTAATGGAAAACTTATCCCCACTATTAGGGGCAATGAGGCTTGCCTTGCCCCTTTATCAAATAACCCCAACGATGTAAACCCACCAGATCCCTGACCCAGGCTCTCCTTTGACACGGCTCCGAACACTGCAATAACTACCCCCTCATCATACCTACTAGTACAGTAGCCAACAATCAACCTTAAGGAACTTTTCCACTTCCCAGCAATCTAAACTTCAACACCTCTACCCCCACAACCTCCAACATCAACCACCCCATCCTCCCTTTTTAATACCTTTCAGCCTTATTGCCCACTCCCCATAACACTACCTCCCTTAAACTACTCCATCTTCGTCACGCCCCCGCCCTGATACCCCTATCTCTACAACATTTTGAATACCCTCTTCAGCGCAGCCAAATGGGACCGATTTTTCGTGATCCCTCCCACAGCTCCCTACTTGACAACACCCTTCTCTTCCCAAAAATGTCTCCAAAAACAAGTAGGTAAAATCTCTTTCGTAGCCGACCCGACCGCTCCCGTCTTGTCACAGTAACATCCGAAAACCAAGCTATAGCATTAACAAAACTAATAGACCTATTGGTAACCCCATCCTTGCAGAAACCCCATCCAACCCTCAATACTTGCACCGGAACAGTTTCAATTTTCCCCCGCAAATTTCCCAATCTATGACAAAGATTGGTCAGATTGTGGAGAAACTACTTGCCTGTCCACAGACTATGATGCAACATCAGTACAATGCTACTCCATTCCCCCAGAGGTCATCGAAAGAAACCCACTAACATAGCCAAAATTACCTTCCGTAGGCATGACCTTTCCCCTTTTAAAGTCTACATAGGAGGAGAATCCCTCCCTGTTCGTCCATACCAACCCCTCCACGTCAGTGCCAAAATTTTTGGCGTCTAGGACACCCAGCCAAACATTGCCGTTCCACATCCAGATGCCCACTATGTGCCCAACCCGGCCATACCGATCTAACTGCTTGCACATCACGCACATGTGCCAACTGTGGCGGCCCCATAATGTATTTTATAGGGGTTTTTCCCACCTATAAATTTGAGTCTGAGGTAGCAACTCTCAGATTCAAACTTGGACTCACACTACGTGAAGCCAGACAAGAAGCACGTCGACGTGGTTTCTCCCTTACTCCTTACTCCAGTAATACTGCTCATTCTACCAATTCTCCTAAACCCACCCCCCCTACATCTAACCCCCCCTCTTCTACCTCCTACCTTCCCCAGTCAAACTCTTTTGCCATCCTAAATCCAGACACTCCAATCTCTACTACAGATACTTCAATCACCACTACAATCCCAACACCTTCCCCTCTCCCTCCTCGCACTACCCGTAACAGACAGAACAAACGTTCCACCCCCTCTTCCCCTACCACACAATCACCTCCACCTTCCTTTGCTCCTATGCTTGAGACACCAGTCCTCTCTTCCCCCCCCTCACAAGAAATCCTTTATCCCCCAAAACTCCCGAACCAACTCAGAAGAAGAAACCATTGAAAATATTCAAGATTACCTAATGAAAACTGACACTCAACCTTCAAATCTTACAACTCCTGCTACTTCCACACTCCAAGTAACTGCTGATATCCATCCTCCTCCTAACGATATCCCCCCTACACCCTATCCTCCTACCCCCTCCCAACACAGCCCATCACCCCCGACCCCAACCCCGCCCACATTAACCCTCCCACCATCCCCTCTATCCCTTCCACTCCCTCCTTACGCACGTGAATCCCTTATGTAACTCATTAACTCTCATAAAGTCAATACACACCACCAGACACTCCAATCCCACACATCCTACTGCCGTGCCCACGTTTTGAAACAACTCGTACCTCTGCTTTCCCCCACCTATCCCCCCTTCACCGACCTCCCAACCTATCAGACATCCTTACAGAATCCCACACTTTTTGCTTCAACAACCTATTCTCTTTCCTCAAACGCATACATATTCTTCATCTAATCTAACTCCTTACCATACCCGACCCTAACCCTTTCACTCACCAATTCTTTTGCCCAGCTTAGACACCTAATCACTAACTCAACCACCCTTCCCTAACATTAACTATAGTGCTACATGACCTTAGATGTCTAGCACATTTATCTTGCTTTTAACCATTATATATACATATATATACATTTATATTTATATATATGTATATATATACATATATATATATGAATATATACATATATATATATATATATATATGTATATATATACATATATACATACATATGTACATATGTGTGTATGTGTGTGTATAATTGGGGACCGCCAACTCAGGCTATATGGGCACCTAGCTCGTTTCTCCTGCCCATCAGTTGCCTCTTTGCGAGACAACCCCGGGTGGAGGAGGCCCGTGGGACGACCCAGGAGGTCATGGCTCAAACAGACCTGTCGCGAGGAGCTAGAGATGAGCCGAGGTATTGCAGGAAGGTTGCCATGGATGGAAGCGAAGGGTAGAGCAGTCATGCGCCCCCGTTGGCGTTAGCCCCCAGATGAGGATACACACACACACACACACACACACACACACACACACACACACACACATATATATATATATATATATATATATATATATATATATATATATATATATATATATATATATAAGTATATGTATCATCATCAATAACGGTATGCTCATGTTTGAGCAGTCGTGGACCTCTCCACCATCCTTCGCCACTAAACTCGATCTTGCGCTTTTCTTTCCACTTGTACCATCGACAGCCCACAAATATCTTTGATGTTGTCGCTCAGTCTTGTCTTCGGTTTGCCTCTTCCTCTGTTTCCTATCACCATCCCTGTCAGCAAGTTTTTCCCAATACTTTTAATTCTCATCACATGACCAATAAACTTTAACTTCCTTTTGTTCAAGATGTCCAACAGCCGGTCTTTACAATTTATTTTTCTCAGCACATCATCATTTGTTTTCTTCTCTGTCCAGTTAATATGTAGTACTCGTCTGTAACACCACATTTCAAAACTATTGATCTTTTTCTTGTCTATCTACTTCAACACCCAACACTCAGAACCATATGATGCAATTGGGAAAACTAATGAGTTCAATAACCTCAGCTTTGTCCGTAAGGCAATGCTTCGATCCTTCCAAATGCTATTGAGAGCAACTGTGGCGTTTTTGGCAATGGTAATTCTTCTTTTTATCTCCGGTGAATCATCATATGTATTAGTTAAAACAGCTCCAAGATAAGTGAACTCTTTCACATTTTCCACAACCATTCCATTGATTGTAACATGTTCATCATTGTTCATTGAGAGAGATTGTGTGTGTGTGAATATAAACATATATGTATAGTGTGTATATATATATATATATACATATATGTGTATATGTGTGTGTGTGTGTGTGTGTGTGTGTATGTATATATGAACAGGTAGATGAACAGAGAGAGAGAGAGAGTTTGTGTGTGTGTGTGTGTGTGTGTGTGTGTGTGTGTGTGTGTGTGTGTTTATGAATATTAGAGTGAAGAGAGAGAGAGAGTTTGTGTGTGTGTGAATATAAGAGTGAATATGAGTGCGTGTGCTTGTCCGCAATATATAGCATCAGTTATATGTTATCCACGAGGAAGGTATGAAAGAGGAAAGTTAAAAGTCATGGTTGGAAAGAATATTTATTTCTGCATGTTTAGCAAAGTAACATGCATTTAAACGCTTTACGAGGAATAAGAAATATATATATTTCTCGTACATAGCATTTGAAACCTAATGGACATCTAGGATATGCGTGTGTGTGTGTGTGTGTGTGTGTGTGTGTGTGTGTGTGTGTGTGTGTGTGTGTGTGTGTGTGTGTGTGTGTGTGTGTGTGTGTGTGTGTTCTAGAGTTACAGATGTTTCCCCAAAAGATGTAATTCCATAAGCTTATCGAAGTTTGAAGTACACACCTGTATATACAAGTGCAATGTATATCTTCTGAATACAAATATCATACATATATGTTCATTGTTTTCGGTGCTTCAGAATTTCCTCTTCTATCTGTAACGTTTTCTATGCTCTCAGTAATTATATATTCAGCGTCCTGCATTTAGTGCTTTTAAGCTTTCAGTATTTGCCTTCTGTATTTAACTTCTCTATGCATTCAGAATATCTCTTTTCAGCTTCTTAGTAGCTACTATTACAACCTAGTTTAATGATCTTTCATAAGCCTTCAAATGATAGTAAGTGGGATATTTACGCTTCCTCAGAAACCACTTCGGACTTCAGTCGATCACTTCTGCGGGTGTTTTCATCTCAAATCTAAAAAAAAAAAAAAAAAAAAAAATGAATATGGTGTTACAATAACTTCCCCTCCATAAACAACTCCCGGATACAGAATACAAGGCGCGTTGACGGGAAAGTTTCGGACTGAATAGATGTTAACAACCCTGGTTTGCTGAGATCCTTATACACCGTCGTAAACATTGATTCGACTGAGAGATAAGCATCCGGGGAGATGAAAATCAGACGAAAGTAAAACAAACATTTCTGCGGAAAATGAAAAATAGACAAAAGACTTCTTAGAAGTGGGGAAATGTAGAGACGTCACAATTTGCATTCCGGAATTCTACCTTAACGAAATTCAAATGTAAAACGAGAATAATTTCAACATTTCTTAATTTCGGGATTACTTGTGGATTTTTTTTTACTTGTTTGATATAACTAAAGGGATTTGTTAACCTTCCTTTTAAGAGTTTTTGTTAATTCAGATTAATCAGTCTTTTAATATAGAGACACTCATAAACTCATATGTGTGTGAGAGAGGATATTTGTATGTGTTTCTGCATTTGTAAGTATATGTATACCTGTATGTGTGCGTGTGTACATGAGCGTGTGTATATGTGTGTATGTGTGCGTGTGTATACGAGCGCGTGTATATGTGTGTATGTGTGTCTATATGCGTATGTGTATATGTATGTGTATGTGTGTACAACCGCATCTGTATGCGTATTTGTGTACATCCACATCTGTATGTGTATGTGTGTACATCCACATCTGTATGTGTATGTGTGTACATCCGCATCTGTATGTGTATGTGCTTACATCCGCATCTGTATCTGCATATATATACATGTATGTATTTATGATATATACATGGACGGGTTAAATCGGGGTCGTATGCTCTCTCTTATCCCCATGCTTCAGTTATGTGCATTTTCATGTATGTTTATTTACGTATTCATTTATACACACATATGCAGATATCTTTTAACATTACTGAATTATACGAGAGCAACTTTATTATCCATTAACGATAGGATTTCCTGCATATGAAAGCTATTATTAATGCTCGCAGTTATTGTGCTTCACTCATTAAAACAAGGCAGGCTTCAGTCAAGTGACGAGTTGGTGAATCACATTTTATTTCGTATCAATATTCCTTACACGCGTTCTCTTCTGGTGTCCATTACTGATGATAATTATCGACGTGCGTGCGTGCGTGCGTGTGTGTGTGCGTGTGTGTGTGCGTGTGTGTGTGTGCGCGCGCGCGCGCGTGTGTGTGTGTGTGTGTGTGTGTGTGTGTGTGTGTGTGTGTGTGTGTGTGTGTGTGTGTGTGTGTGTGTGTGTGTGTGTGTGTGTGTACAAACGTATAAGGTTGTATATTTTAGTACATCACTTAAGGCATATGCTTATTGATCACATCAAGCAGTAATATATTTGTTAAAATAATATGTCGATTCTAGATATATACGGAATGAAGGTAAATCAATAAAACTTGTGTTAGCTTCTCTTCTATTGTGTCAAAGCCATTTCCCTTGTCTCCTGGGTTTAATACTGCATCTCCTAATTTGTATTGACGATTTTTACAATTTTCCGAACCTGACTACCTCTCGTTTATTGTTGTTGAATTCCATTTTCCAAGTAAAACTCTACATGAATAAGTTCTAGATGTCACTTTGGAGGCGGCCTCTATTATCCTTTTATTTGTAATTTTGTCTGCAGACATATTCAGATACTACCTGGGCTTATGTTTGGCCCTAAATTATTAATGAAAATAGTAAACATTATCGGCTCCAAGACCGACCCTTGAGGTACTCCACTAGTTACTCGTCGCCATGTAGAGAGCTTCCTTCTAAATACAGTTCTCATCTGTCTTTCACGAAGAAAGTCTTTCATCTATTCGAGGAATTTGCCTTTTACTCCACCTAAGTATTCTGATTTGCATAATTGTCTTCTTTGAGATACACAATCCACCCAGCCGCCTCATTCTTGTAATATTTTAGAAACTCTATCATAGAAACGGAGGAGATTTACTACGCATGACCTTCCTTTCTTCAAACCATATTGTTTATTTGATATTAGGTCGTAGTTTTCAAGTACGTCAACCCACTGTTTCCTAATTATTCTTTCTAACAGCCTGCATACTACAGTAGTTAACGAAACTGGTCTATAATTTAGAGAGGTTTGTTTGTCGCCGCTCTTATATAAAGGTGTAACAATGGCGAGTTTCCAATCTTGTGGTAGTTTTCCTTGTCTCACTGAATTTTGGAATATTAACAATAACCGAGTACATAGTTCTTTAGCTCTTTCCCTCAGAACCCGGTTAGAAATGTCATCTGGTCTCTCTGCTTTAGTCTTGCCTAACCCTTTTAATAGGCCTTTTTTAATGTGATATTCTGATTTACATTTGTACAGTCCCGTGCCATTTCAAAGTCAGGGTCCTGAACAAACACTGACCGAAATTTCTCATTAAGGATTTTCCGCAGTTCCTCCTCTTTAGTATAAACAATGTTATTGCCTTTGATGGCGGTAATTTGATCTCTCCTTTTAGCCTTACTATTTATGCAGTTAAAGAAGAAATTAGGTTTTATATCCTTGGTAAAGTCTAATTTCGCCTCCCTCACGGTTTGGGTATACTCATTTCCTTCTACTTTATACCCGCTCATACGCTGCCTGAGAGCTGTGTCTTCTGAACCATTTTCAAAGGAGCAATTTGTTTTCTTTCATTTTCTTGCATTTATCACTGAACCACTTTTGGCCGTTTCTTGCTTCAATTTTGAATCTTAGTACCATTTTTCTACTTTTTTTTATAGAATTTAGAATATTGCATCTCAAGGTTCTCTTCCTTTAGGAGTGTTTCCAAGATATCTAAGATACCTTAAAGGCTTTTAAAATTACCTCCCTTGTACTTGTACTTCCCTTTTCTTCCCTTACGATGAGGTTTTCTTGTAATTGACAGTAGCTTAATTTAATTACTACATGGTCACTTTTTCTTAGAGAAGGACAGTACTCCATATCCCTAATGTCATCTTTATGCTTTGTAAATATTAGGTCAAGCGTAGACGGTCTATCTAGACCTCTTATCCTGGTGTGATTCGTTCCATTTTGCGAAAGACAAAATTCATTTACGACTTCTAGTGAGATTGCATTCCACGAATCAGGATGATCGCTGGGGTCAAACTTTCCCAATTAATTTTGCTATTAAAATCCCCTGTTACAAGAATTTCTTTTGCGTTAGTTTTCA
>NC_051392.1:35375106-35380106 GCF_015228065.2 Penaeus monodon
GTTTTATTTACATATGATTTTAAATTTTTTCTGTCCCTTTTAATCTCGACGTGAATGCAAGAGAATTTTCATTATACATTTCCATGGTGCAACGAAAGAATATAGACAGAAACAAATATATCCTTGTCATAAAAGAAAATAAATCTATCTTGATGATTATCTTCTCGAGGAGAAAAGCTAGGGAAGACGTCATTCTGTCCCAGATCTTAGGCTTAAGATCATTTTGGTATAAACCAGCGTGTCTAGTTAGGGATACTTTCGTCTGAATATGATCTTGAGGGAAATTGCTTACGACGCTCACCTAAATGACACGAGGAAATGTCGCTTTTGGATACGTTTTGGAAGGAGAAATAAACAGGTTCGTTTAATTCACAAGCAATAAGATCTTCTAGTACGAAAAGCGCGTGATAAGAGCGTGGGTATAGACTTTCAGTTCCCTTGGATTTCACACGATAGTAATTTTTATATATGTGACATTTATTGATAGATTTTTAATGCAAATGGAAGGGGGGGGGTAGCAATATTAACAAGGAAAGGAATTATTACGAAGTTAGATCATACTAAGCGTAAACTTTGCAATGGAAAATATATGCAAACACGTTTACATTATATATTAGAGTGTCATGTGAGCCAAACTTCAACAAACCTCCCATGAGGCTATTTAATTAATATAAGCTAATGAAGTAAATGATACGTTTATGCTTTGTCCTAGATTTGGAATGCAATATTACATGACCTCATATGCCATGCATTAATGCCTTCGTGTGGAAATCGTGTCGAACAAATTGCAAGTAGAACAACGAAGGGAAGTACAAGAAAACACACGAATATGCCGAAGGCCTTTTCGCATTTACTGCTTCATCAGGGCAGTAAAAGTTTTCTTGTACTTCTGTACCAAAGGACTAAACAACAACAAAAAATACACACACACACACACATACACATACACATACACATACACATACACATACACATACACATACACATACACATACACATACACATACACATACACATACACATACACATACACACACACACATATATATATATATATATATTTTTTTTTTTTTTTTTTTTTTTTTTTTTTTTTTTTTTTTTTTTTTTTTTTTTTTTTTTTTTTTTTTTTTTTTTTTTTTTTGGTGGGGGCGCTACAACGGGGTTATTATAAAGTGTCTAATTATTGGTGATAATAGTGAGATTGCAATGGAAAACACCCAGCGAGCATATATCATATCAAATGGAAATTGGATATATGATATATACAAAATATAAGAAAGAAATGTAAGGTGTAAATTGTATTACAAAGGTATGTAATTGGAAAATGAATTGCAAAACTGCATATAAGTAAGTAAAAAAGCTGTCTTTATCACACACAAAAAGTATTTGGTTTCTAAACCACTTGTCCTCGTGCCTGTTGAGATAAATAAAAAAAAAAAAAAGAATAAAATGAAATTAATAATAATAATAATAATAATAATAATAATAAAATAATATTATTATTATTATTATTATTATTATTATTATTATTATTATTATTATTATTATTATTATTATTATTATTATTATTATTATTATTATTATTATTATTATTATTATTATTATAAGTAAATAATAATAATGATGATAATAATAATAATAATAATAAAAAGGGTGTAAATGTATCAAAATATTAGTCCGTGACATTCTTGGAAATTCACTTTATTTATTTTACGAAAACCATTTACTCGAAAACGCAGGCATCCATTATCGATCTGATTTTTTTTATTATATATAATAATGAATATATAAGTAAAATCATGAGCTTAATATAATAATATAGTTTTCTTATGACTTGTACCTGTCATAAGAAAAGTATAGAACAGGTACTGTCTTTAGTAACTAATTCATGGTACCTATACTGAAACATTGTTATTATTGCAATTAATGCAATTGATTTTGGGTCGTTTGGTACGGGTTGGTACAGTACTGGTCCTCCGGTTCATACTTGGAGTGACCTAGGTTCGAGTCCTGGTCAGAGAGGGCTGTTATTTATCGTTATTGTTCATACTTTTATGGGTATTTTTAAACGTCACCAGAAGTATGGGAGACACAAAAGATAACTTTATCTGTTACTGTCAAGAAAGATGAGGCCTCCCACCCGCTGCCTGGAACAGTTCGATTTATTTACGGTAATACTGATTTGGAAAACCAGTGAACTTGTATGAAGTAAACAGTAGACATCAAAATTGCAGTAACAAACAAAAAAAATACAGTTAGGGATATCACCTTTTTTTTCCCCTTTTTTTGATCTTCTCTAGTTGAGACTAATATCCATATTCATAAACTATCACGGTACTGCACAAAATACCTAGATTTTGCAAATATATTTCCTAGAACCTCATTGAAGCATCAAAATCACTTGGAATGGAAACTGTGTATTGATTGGGAAAGTGATAGGTAGATGCAATCACATGTAAATAAAACTTAGATCGAAATATTATGCTTTCGCCCCAATATATGATTACCTTTTATCCTCTGGTCTTCAATTCGGAATGAAAGGCCTCAGATATCCAAGTGAATATTCAAATATTGCTAACTATTGCATTTATTTCTTACCAGATGTGAAACCTCTACATCAAGCTGAAGTTAAGCCAATGTGCCAAGAAAATGCGTTACATTTAACAACACGATATCAAGTAATTTATTTATAAAAGTCCACGTAAAGTTACTGCCGTGAATTCTAACATTGTGTCTCTATGAACAGATCTACCCTTAATAGTAAATACTCATCAATTAAATAGGGAGAATTATACCTAAACAAATTAGAAATATATCTGAAACAATATACCAAGACTTAGAAAGCTTTGGAAAACATTTTTACGGTTGTACAATATAGCACCTCCTTTATATAACGAGTATATTTCTCATATGTGAGATCACCCTTGTGTAGTATGGATCTTGTATAATTACTTTGACTGGAATATTGGGATGGAAATCAGAACAGAACGATGTAGACGTCAGCTATCTTGAACGGCTTTTACATTACACATATATGTCGTTACTGGATTACTGGCAGGGTAATCAGTTAATTTCTTAAAGCACTTTGTTTATTTTCTAAATTCTATTGTAGTAGGTTTATAGATATGGAGAATAATGCGCATGTATGTATACAAACATTTCTTATCCAGTTTGAATTTATCCTTTTTTCCTAATCTTAATTCACGGTGGTTTGTATTGTTACTGGCGAGGAAAACGTTCTGGGATATATAATGCTAAGTTCAAGTTACATTGTATCGGAAATATTTGCAGAGCAGTTTGACAGTAAACCTCCGTATGTCACCATGCAAAGCAGATTCGCTTATACCTTTTAACTGTGTATACCCGATGCAGCTCCGTATATTGTACTTTTATATATTGTCCACAGTGTTTGTGAGAAGCATCGGCAGCTTTAATGATAATAATGACAATAACGCACCCCTTTCTTTTCTTTTCTTTTTTACTTCAATATTTCAAATGTAAAAGGCTTTCATAAATCTAAATGTAAGAATTCTAGGCACTGAGTAATGTATACAATGTATTTTTACTAATACAGTTGTCAATACCTTGTCGTATGTGAATTTACTTAAGAGGTAAATAGCTTGTCAAAAACATGTATGCCTTCTTAGGACCAAATATGTTGATACACGTAATTTGTCTGACTGCATATTAAAGTGGCTGGAACGACTTGGTTTAATAGGAAATCAAACCGTTTAACAGAAAGGACCATTTATATAGGTAAATTATAAGCATCACATCATTTTCAAAAGTACGTGAATACTTAGATGGTAAAGAATGGACAGAGAATACGGGCTAGTTTTATAAAAAGAAGTAATATAGGAAATTTAAATTTTTGTTGTTATAATGCAGACCTCAAGAATCTCAGGTTTACATTTCCCCCATTCCAGTATCGTTGACGAGCGGGAATTGCATTTACTTTTGATGTTGTGTGTGTTGGGGTGTTTTTCTTTGTTCTTTGTGGATTTCGCATTGCATCTGTTGATACAACAATACAAAGGTATTGACTTCAAGGTACAGTAGAAAGTATATGCACAATACATTAGTAGGATGAAGCCATGGGCCATTTAGCAAAGCTCTTAAGTGAATGAATGATTTACATCAATAAAGCATGGGAACTGACTAAGCAAAACATAACGAATATAGATTTAGTGAAATGAAATGTGCAGTTGCTATCAAGGATAGACTTACGTGACATGTGCATTGATCCAGTCAACAATTTTACGGACTCCTCTGAGAATCGTGTTGTTTCGTAGACTGTGTAATAGTAAATGTTACAAAAAAAATAAAATAAAATAAAACAAATATAATGGTGTTCATTTCCAGTATGAAACATTCGATCCAACTTTAGGCTAGGTATAACTTTGTACATTTTTCGATGTTCTTCATACTGTTGACTTTATGCTTATTCGTTATGTGACGAATAAAAATACTGTAATAAAAACAGCCCATTCCTAATTTTACTTTTAAAGACTTTTAGTTGTTCAATTGTCTAAAACCTGGACCTAAATGAAGAGTATGAATTTAAAATTTTCTTTACACAAAAAGGTAGCGACAGAGTATCAGTTAAAACGAAATAACACGTAACCTGTGCCTTTCATGTCCACTCTATACCTCGTTACTTTTTTAGTATTCAGTGTTGGTCTGTTTGCAGGTTTTCGAGTGGGCAAAAAGTTTCGAATGAATTATTGTTCGTGTGGTATAAAGTTTATAGACAAAACGGGTTTTTTAAAAATTATATTTGGTAATGAAATCAAAGAAATTATCATTATAATCCTCGCACTCTCCATTATCGAGTTTGATTTCCTTTGTATTTCTCTCCTAAGTCATTAATTTCTCTACCGTTGCAGAAGCCTATGTGATCTGCAATGATTATAACATGAAACGACCCATTTGCCTCTTCAATGTTGCAGGTACTTTCGGGTATATCTCTGCAATTGGCCAATTCGTTGCTGTTCGTTATT
>NC_051392.1:35402606-35405106 GCF_015228065.2 Penaeus monodon
TTATCATTATCATCATCATCATCATCATTATCATTTCATTATCATTATCATCATCATCATCGTCGTCATCATCGTCATCATCGTCATTATCATCATCATTATCATCATCATCATCATCACCATCATTATCATCACCTTCATATTCTCATTCTCATCCTCATCCTCATCATATTTCCTGGAAAATCTAACCACTTTTGCATTGGAAAGTACGTGAAAATCGAATAACCTGCTCGTTATAACACTTGCTGAGTCAAACTACCCAGAATGAAGCTTAATATTTCAAAAGTGTGCTGGGATTCGATACCAAGATTTTTTTTTTTTTTCTGAAGTAACTTTATTGGTTTGACTTTGATTAGAAGTCAATCAATTGGATAATTAGTTTGATTCTTTTTTTTTTCTAAAGATGCAGCTGTCGATGACGATTACAGAAATACTTCGGTGAGAAAATGGCTGTAAAAATATCAGAATTAATATGAAGAAAATAATTATCACTGTGACTGTGTGTGTGTGTGAGTGTGTGTGTGAGTGTGTGTGTGTGTTTGTGTGTGTGTGTGTGTGTATGTGTGTGCGCGCGTGTGTGTGTGTGTGTGTGTGTGTGTGTGTGTGTGTGTGTGTGTGTGTGTGTGTGTGTGTGTGTGTGTGTGTGTGTGTGTGTGTGTGTGTGTGTGTGTGTGTGTGTGTTTATTTCTACTTTTCATCAATTACCGTGTTTGTCTCATTAACATACTTGTTCTTTATGCTATGTCAGTACTTGAATATAGGTTTAGGTCTATAACACACACACACACACGCACACACACACACACACACACACAAAAGAAAGAAAGAAAAAAAAAAAACATCGTTTATGTTACCTGATTCTTTCCATGAATCTTATTCCATGAATATGTGAAATAGCATACATGAGTGTGCTTTTGAACATGAATAAGGTTTAGGTTTATATGTACAATATATATTTCTCTTCTTTGAGGAATTCATATCATAATGAATATACTTGATTTCAACCTCATCCAATTACTGCAAAATCAACAATTCCTTAATTACAGACAGACATTTTTTTTTTTAATGACACATCTTAGATCACATCTCTGCTTTACCTTGCGTGAAGCTAAACAGATGAACACAATTAGTATTTAGATTCTATGATATTCAGTCTTAGTTCGCTTTGTGAGAATATACGATTTTTCTTTCATATATTTTAATAAGGATGAATAATTATCCTAATTATTTTTTGTTTATAGTTAAGAGAAATAATAAACCCAAGCTTCTGACGGGAATAACTTGGCGATATTGGATGAGGTTAAAAAAATACTGCTCTTTTTAACTTGGTGTATGTATGAATGTATGTATGAATGTGTGTGTGTGTCTGTGTGTGTGTGTGTGTGTGTGTGTGTGTGTGTGTGTGTGTGTGTGTGTGTGTGTGTGTGTGTGTGTGTTACCGACGGGGTAACTTGTTTCTGCCATTTCGGGATGTGGCATTATGTCTGAATGATGTTATGGCGTAATCCCTTCTTCCTTATTCTTTCTCCTGTGATTATCACTTCTGTCTCTATCTCTCTTTCTCTATCTCTCTTTCTCTATCTCTCTTTCTCTATCCCCCCCTCTCTCTCTCTCTCTTTCTCTCTTTTCTCTCTCTCTTTCTCTTTCTCTTTCTTTCTCTTTCTCTTTCTCTTTCTCTTTCTCTTTCTCTTTCTCTTTCTCTTTCTCTTTCTCTTTCTCATTCTCTTTCTCTTTCTTCTATCTATCTATATATCTATATCACTCTTTCTCCCTCTCATTCTCACTCTCACTCTCACTCTCCCCCTCCCTCTCCTTTTCCCTCTCCGTCTCCCTCTCCCTCTCGCTCTCTCCCTCGCCTGTTTTACCACTTTTCTCTATAACATAAAATTGCTATAAACGTTTCTATGCAACAAAGAACGTTTTCTGCATTGAAATTGTTGTGGGTACTTTCCCCTTTATTCTCAAGCTTGATTAACCTTATATTTATCTCCATTTAAGTTCTCGTCAATGTAGCGTTGAGAATTCTGTAGCGAACACACAATGGTTGCTTGTAAAGGATATTTATCAGCTTAGTTGAAAATGTTTATTGCAACGGTGAACAGACTTTAACACAAAGCCCTTTCAAATCTCGCTTCTTTTTCTCAGCAATGTTACAACACCTTCACAACTTTCTGCCCATAAAACGTGCACTAAGTACTTCCGTTCTTTAGAATCGTGCAAGGTGTTACAATAGATATTTTCTAGTACTTTTTCTGAATGTACTTACAGAACTTCTCCAGCATAAGTGTATTCTGGGCCTATAGAGATTTTTATTTTAATGCCTTTTTCTTTGTTCTTCGTTTTCGTTTTTTCAGCTCAAAACCTTTTTTTTTCGTTTTATTTTTCTTCTCATTTATTCTTAAGTAATGTGGTTCACCCCAAAAAAAATTGAGATACGTTCATTATATTGTGTGTTCTTTTTTCCCATTTATTTGTGTCTGTGTTCTTTAAACTCATGGTC
>NC_051392.1:35415106-35417606 GCF_015228065.2 Penaeus monodon
GGAAAGAATATAGAAATAGTTGTAGATATAGACAAATAAATAGATATAGACTCATTCATATAACCATATCTTTACATCATGTTAGACTCCCTTCCACTGTGATCCGTGTATCCGTTTGACATTAGTAAGAAACAGCATGAAAAAAAAAATTACACTATCTTCTATTAGGCTACGATTTTTTCCCACATATAGTCCAGCCTCCGACCCTTGTAGTCTCAGGATCGAATCCCCGATGGCGGTAGTTGCAACAGAGAGAACATAAGCTTAGTAAGTAGGACGCTGGTCTTGCAATTGCTAGGTTCCGGGTTAACGACCAGCCAGTTCCTCTGAGCCGAATCAGCTGTGATTGCGTAATAGTTAAGTCAAGGTAGGGCAGGGGGACGGAAGGGAATTGGCCACCCTACCGTATCATCTGTCTGTCTGTTTGTATGTCTGTTTATATGTCTGTTTGTGTGTTTGTCTTTCTGCCTGTCTTTCTCTCTGTCTGCCTGTTTTTCTGTGTGTATGTCTGTTTATCTGTCTATTTGTCTGTTTGTCTTTCTGCCTGCCTCTCTCTCTGTCTGCCTGTTTGACTGTGTATATGTCTTTTTATCTATTTATCTATCTGTCTGTCTATTTGTCTATCCGTCTGCCTGCCTGCCTGTCTGTTTCCTCAGCAATCATGCAACGGACTCACATTTTATATCCTCGATACCTAGAGAGAAGATACTCTTGCATCCTTTCGTTTTCATATATTTTATCTTTCTTTCTTTTCTTTCTTTTCTTTTCTCCCCCCCCCCCCAATAATCCATCTCTTCTCATCGTCGAGAAATGCAAAGCAGATCGGGTCTCGGAACAAGTACCGAATCTTTTGTTTCAAAGGGCGACGCCTCTACTTTGGGTTCGTTCGCTGAAGAACCGTGCTTCGAACCTGCTCTTCTCTCCGCTATACAAGGCCTTTGGGTTCGTTCGTTGAAGAACCGTGCTTCGAACCTGCTCTGCTCTCCGCTATACAAGGCCTTTGGGTAAACTTCAGCCAATGAATGCACGGTCTATACGTTCACCTTTCGCTCGAGCTTGTTCCTCTTAGTTTACGAGAGAAAGTTCTGTTTGTCTGTCTGTTTGTCTGCTTGGCTCTCATTCTCTCTCTTTCATTTTTTCTTATTGTCTTTTTCGTTCTTATTCTCATTCTTTCTCTCTATATATCGAATCTCCTTCTCGCTCTCTCTCTCTATCTATCTATCTATCTATCTATCTATCTGTCTGTCTATCTATCTGTCTCTCTATCTTTGTCTGTCTCCCTTTTCTCCTTCTTGTTTTCCTCCTCCTCTCCTCCCCCTCCTCCTCCTCTTCCTCCTCCTCCTCTTCCTCCTCCTCCTCTTCCTCCTCCTCCTCCTCCTTTTCCTCCTCCTCCTCCTCCTCCTCCTCCTCCTCCTCCTCCTCCTCCTCCTCCTCCTCCTCCTCCTCCTCCTCTTTCTCCTCCTCCTCCTCTTCTTCCTCCTCCTCCTCAAAGGAAGACCATCTAGCCACCGAAGACCAGTAGAATTTTGATGCGATTTATGCATCTTGATGCGTCTATGGAAAACGGAATTAATAACTCGCCAGCTTTTTCACATTCGACGCAAGCGGAAGTCGTTTTTTTTCTCTCTCTCTCTTTCTCTCTTTCTCTCTCAGGATCTGTAAACGCGAAACCAATTATCTGGAATTTGTTAGTACGAGTTGCCACGCCTGTATTTTTTTTTCTCCATACTACTCTATGTACAGTTTACATGTCGCCTTGTATGTAGTGTGTGTGTGTGTGTGTGTGTGTGTGTGTGTGTGTGTGTGTGTGTGTGTGTGTGTGTGTGTGTCGTTTTCTCCCCTTCTAACCCACTTCCCACCCTCTCCTTCTCTCCAACCCATTACCCATTTTCTCTCTCTAACCTCCCTCCCATTTTCTCTCTCTTCGATCAAATCCCCCATTTTCTATCTCTGCCCGTTTTCTCTCCTTCCCTCCTTCATCCCTTCCCTCAAAGTGCATTTTCAAAAGCCTATCTTAAGATCTTTCTCCGCCAACTTCGCTCTCCGACCACTGAGAGGCTGAAACTCCTTCTAAAGCCTATTATCTGAAAGCCTATTACCGTTTTTATTGTTCTATATTTCTAGTTTTTTTGTTTTTTTTTTGGGGGGGCGGAGGGGAGTCTTTTCTATTTGTTGTTATTGACTGTGGTGTTTTGTCCTAGTCTTGCTGTTTCTTAGTTTGGTTGCATGTACATGTGTGTATATATACATATATCTACATATATATATATATATATATATATATATAATATATATAAATATTATAATATATATATATATATATAATTATATATTTATATATAATATATATATATATATATATATATATATTATACTATTATTATAATATATAATATATTATAATATATATATATATATATATGTTTATATATTATATATATATATATATACTATATATAATTGTTTGTATATATGTTATATATGTTTATATATATGTATG
>NC_051392.1:35450106-35455910 GCF_015228065.2 Penaeus monodon
AGACAGTTGTTTGTAGAAAAGAGAAGAACAAAAAATCAATACATGAAAAGAATTCCCCGTTAAGTTTAAATGAATAAATAAGATAAAAGACCACAATAAGGAAAGTAAAGAAAAGAAAAATATTAAAAGAATAATGATGATAATAATAATACACAAAGTAAAAACAACTTAAAAGAAGGCAGAATTAAATCAAATTTGAAAGAAAAGACACAAAAGAGAGACGCCACAATGCAACTTCAAAGAAAATTGTCTTGGGAGAAACACAGTCCTTCACCAGAATGCAACCCGTCCTTAGGGAGTTTAACATGACATTGCACACTGCATGGAAGCGCAACGCAGCATTGAAGACCTGGGGGGGGGGTTACTTCCGCAACGTGCAATAGTATATTTCTGGAGTGAGTGGATGTATTTGTGTTTGTTTGTTTGTTTGTTTTCGGGTGTGTGTGTGTGTTTATTTCGTTCTATCTCTTCCTCTCTCCTTCTCTCTCTCTTTCTCTCTCTCTTTCTCTCACTCTTTCTCTCTCTCCCTCTCTCTCTCTCTCTCTCTTTCTTATGCTTATTCTTATTGTTAATCTTATTCTTTTTCTTCATCCTATTAATTTTGCTTCTTCTTCTACTGTTGTTGTTTTTTTTTTTTTTTTTTTTTTTTGGGGGGGGGTTATAAACAAAACACTAAAAGCACAAAAACTTCCTTTGTTTGTTAATCTTACGAATTTCATTTTATTTTTTGCGTTCTCTCTCTCCATTTCCTCTGTTCACTTCTTTCGTACACTAGACAGGAAATTGAAATCCTGTTCATATGTATGCAAGCAAATAGACACTCACACAAAGGCAGACAGATATATATTAGAGAGAGAGAGAGAGAGAGAGAGAGCAAGAGAAGAATGAGAAAGAGCAAGAGATGAATGAGAGAGAGAGAGAGAGAGAGAGAGAGCAAGAAAAGAATGAGAGAGAGAGAGGGAGAGAGCAAAATAAGAAACAGAAGACAGAGAAACAGAGACAGAGAGAGAGAGAGAGAGAGAGAGAGAGAGAGGGAGAGAGAAACATACAGACAAACAGCTAACCACCTACCAAACACACTTAATTACATGACATAACCAACGCTTCATTATCCTAACTCCTACCCTCCGCTATCTCCACCTCTTCCTTCCCTACTCTTCCTCTTCCTCCTCCTCCTCCTCCTTCTCCTACTCTTTCCCTCCTTCCTCCTCCCTCTCCCCTCTCTATTTACCTCCCTCTCTCCTTTCTCCTTACCTCCCGGTCTCCTCTCTCCCTCCCACGCCGATTATTAAGCGCGATCTCTCACCGCCGTCCCACCGCGGCGCTGGGGAGTCCATTAGCTTTGAAAGGGAAAGTGTTGGGGTTGAATAAATATAAGCTTTTTCCTTGAAAAAAAATCAATAAAAAAAATGATTAAAAAAAATTCAAAGGGACCTCCATTTAATACAGATGAAAGAAAAAAAGGAGGAGAAAAAAAAGAGAAGGGGGGGAGAGAGAGAGAGAGAGAGAGAAAGGGAGAGAGAGAGAGCAAAAGGGAAAGGGAACAGAAAAGGGGGAGGTGTAAATTTTTGGGGGAGGAAAGGCAAGGGGGGAGGGGAAAAGTTAAGGAGAGGAGGGACGAGAGGGGTGGGAGGAAGTGTTAAACTGAAGGAAAACTTGTGTTTGATTAAAGTTTAGGCGGAGTGGACGGAGACACACGCGGAGAGAGACGGGTGGGAGGAGAAATAGTGAGAGGGATGAAGTGTGCTTATCTATCTATCTGTCTATATACTAACTGTATATGCATATATTTATATATATAATTTCTTGAATTTATATATAATATTATATTATATTTTATAATTATATTATTATATAAAATAAAGAGAGAGAGAGAGGAGAGAAGAGGAGAGAGAGAGAGAGAGAGAGAGAGAGAGAGAGACAGTCAGGCAGACAGACAGACAGATAACCAGAGGCAGAAAGAGAGAGAGAGAGAGAGTGAAGAGGCGCAGGGGCAGCAGATAAGGAGGAACCGAAGGAGGGGGAGGAGGAAGCAGAAGAGGGAGCAGGAGGAAGTGGCTTCATTTTAAGAATTTCCTTGCACCTGAATTTGATATCTTGAAGCACTTTGAGCGAAGTGTTTGCACGTGTTATAAGTTTCCACCACATGCAGACCTTACATTAAAAATTCATATTTTAAAAGCGTGTTTGAAAAAAAAAATGTAAGACTGAGTGAATAAACTGTGAAGTAAGAAAAAGTATTTATACACTTTTCAAAATGTATTCCATAATGAATCCTTAACTGTATTTCTATTCGGCCGTAATAAAATTCAAAAATTTTCATTTCGAAATATTATTATAACTGTGTTGATTATAGTATATTGTATCTTTTACCATATAATATCTGATAGACTCTCAAAAGTTATTGTAAACGATAATAAGTCAAGAAAAAATAGATATTATTTAAAATTATATTTAGCTTGAAATCTCATAAATAATAATAATAATAATAATAATAATAATAATAATAATAATAATAATAATATAATAAGATAATGATAATAATAATAATAATAAAAACTAATAATAAAAAAAATAATAAAAATATAATAAAAAAATATAATAATAATAAAAAATAAAAATAAAAAAATAACCCATAAAAACTGAAGTTTGTGCATCTGAAAATACCAAAAAACGAAATATAATTATTTTTTATTATTTCATTTACCATTTAGCTTTTGATATTTTTTCTTTGATGATCATATTTTTTCTGCTTTCTGCAGTTCTGGTCGGTACAGTTGTCTGTAATTTTCTCTGGTAAATTTGTGATTAGGAAAATGAGAAAGTGATGATGATGATTTGTTGGTGAGGGAGGGGAGAGAAACGTTGATGAAGATGGTGGTGGTGGTGGTGGTAACGGAGACGGTAATGATCATATCGATGATGATGATGATGATGAGATGTGATATGATGATTTTGATGAAATTTTATGATGATGATGGTGGTGGTGGTGGTGGTGGTGGTGTTGGTGGTAAGAGTGAATATAATAATGGTGTTGGTGGTGGTGGTGATGTGTGGTGGGGTAAAGATACGTGGATGAAAATAATAATTGATAATGGGGGCCCCATGATGGTAATGGTGTGTGTTTTTTGTGTGTGGTGTGTGTGTGTGTGTTTGTAGCACGAGTGTGTGTGTTGTGTGTGGTGTTTGTGTGTGTGTGTGTTGTGTTGTGGGGGGTGTTTTCGCGCGTGTGCATGTTTTTTATATGTTGTCTGTCGTCTGTGCCCTTGATATTAAAAATCTACTAATATGTGTAAACGCATCATCCCATATAATATATATATTATATATATTAAAAATTAAAAATTAAAATATATTTAAATATAAATATATTAATATATATATAATTCGTACACATCAAACGCAAGTTGTGTGTATACTAACTGTTTACCATTCATGCACTTTCACGTGTGGGCATCCTGCCCCAAAACCCCTTCTTTTATTATTTTGATTGAAATGCAATTAAAAATAATTTTCCGTCCGACCAAGTTCCTTTTATATTGGCAGATATGACTCCTGATCACATTACAGAGGAAATGGAGGGGGCGCTATTTGTTTGTCTGGGAAAAGTGATTTCCATTTAATTTTTTGTACTTTTGTCTTCCTTTTCTGGGGGGGGAAGGATGGAGGGAGGGAGGGAGGGAGGGATAGATGGGTGGATGGGGGCAGGGAGGGATAGATGGAGGGAGGGAGGGAGGGAGGGAGGGAGGGAGGGAGGGATGGTGGCAGGGAGGGATAGATAGGTGGAGGGAGGGAGGAAGAGATGGATGGATAAATGGATGGTTGGCTGTCTACCTCTGTCTCCGTCTCATTTCTCTCTCTCTCTCTCTCTCTCTCTCTCTCTCTCTCTCTCTCTCTCTCTTTCTCTGTCTCTCTGTCTCTCTATCTATCTATCTGTCTATATCTAACTATCTATCTATCTATCTATCAATCTATCTATCTATCTATCTATCTCACTTTCTTCTTTTCTCTCTGGCATTTTCCAGACTAACAATTCGAACATATTTATAGCATATAAATGTTCCATTTGCATCAATTACTGTTAATATCCAAAGTATTTCAGGTAAATACCAATGCGATTTTTAGTGCAAATATATGCAGATCATGTAGTATAATGTTAGTCATACAGTGATATACAACATATTACGATTATAATATATTATATACTGACAATCATATAATCATTGTTTGAAGCTCTTTTAATCCAATATATGTCAGTAATTATATGATTATGCTTTTAGAAAAAGAATAAATTAAAACAACGGTTTTGATTCAGAATTCTTAACAGAACATAGCAAAACATAAAAAATAACAAAATATGAAAAAAAAACATTATAAAACATAAAGAAAAAATATAAAATAACAAAACAAAATAAAATAAACAAAATATTAACGGAACATAAAACACAGCAAAACGCTAACAAAACAGAAAAAAATACAAAAAAAAATAATAACAAAACAGAAAAAAAAATTACAAAAAAAAACAAAACAGAAAAAAATACAAAAAAAAAAAAAATAACAAAACAGAAAAAAATTACAAAAAAAATTAACAAAGAAAAAAAATACAAAAAAAATAACAAAACAGAAAAAAATAAAAAAAAATTAACAAAACAGAAAAAAAATTTAAAAAAAAAATTAACAAAACAGAAAAAAATACAAAAAAAATAACAAAACAGAAAAAAAAACATTAACAAGACAGAAATAAAAAACATTAACAAAACGGGAAAAAAAAAAAAAAAACGGACAAAAAAACAAAAACAAAAATTAATATATATATATATATATATATATATATAAAACAAAATCCATTACATAGTCTCGATATCTCCCCTTGGCCTCTCTCTGCACTGAAATGTTTCGTCTCATTTTTATTATTTCTTCGTCTGAAAGCGTCTCCCTCGCCCGCACGCCCCGACGCCCCCCAAGGAAATATTTACGTGCTGATCAATATAAAAGAACAGAGTACGTGTCCTTGTAAATGTTCTAGCCACGGGCCTTGTACCAAAGGGGGTTGGATGGGCGGCCGTGGGGCATTTGCGTTTATATATATATATATATATATATATATATATATATATATATATATATATATATATATATATATATATATTTTTTTTTTTTTTTTTTTTTTTTTTTTTTTTTTTTTTTTTTTTTTTTTTTTTCTTTTTTTTTTTTTTTTTGGGGGGGGGGGGTATTTTTGTCCTGTTTTTTTTTTTTTTCTTTCCTTCTTTCTTTCTTTCTTTCGTCTCTTTCTTTTGTATTTTATTGCTTTCTTTTCGTGTGGGTAACTGTTTGCTTTTTGGGTCTTCCCCACCCACGACTCTCCTTCCCCATCCTCGACTTTCTCTTTCCTATCCACTCCCCTCCTTCTCCTCCCACTCCCCTCCTTCCCCATCCCACGACCTCCCCTCCCCACCCCCCTTCCCCATCCCACGACCTCCCCTCCCCACCCGCGACCTCCCCTCCCCACCCGCGACCTCTCTTCCCCATCCCACGATCTCCCCTCCCCACCCCCCTTCCCCATCCCCCACCTCCCCTCCCCACCCGCGACTTCTCTTCCCCATCCCACGACCTCCCCTCCCCACCCGCGACCTCTCTTCCCCATCCCACGCCCCTCCCTTACCGCCCTCCCCACGGTTTCCGATTCTCTCATCCCCATCCAAATCGGCGTCCAATAACGTATCATATTTGTTCGATTAATTCCACGGCGATCCGGATTCTTCGCGTTGTTACGAAGGCGGGAGGGGAGGGGGATTTTAAAGGGG
>NC_051392.1:35456010-35459551 GCF_015228065.2 Penaeus monodon
CACCCAAAACACACACCCCCACATACACACACCACACACACCACACACACACACCACACACTACACACACCCCACACACCCCACACACACACACACACCACACATGAATACAGGGGTTTTGTTGTGAAAATTTAAGAATTAAATGCATGTAGTATTCGACGGTCTCACTTCTTTTTAATATATCTAAAAAAAAGGGAAAAAAATTAGTAAAAAACAGTAACAGTTCAAGGCTTAAGTTTTTTCTTCTCCTCCTCCTCCTTCTTCCCTCCCCCTCTTTCCCCTCCTTTTCTCCTCCCCTTTTTTCCTTTTCCTCCTCCCCCTCTTCCTCCCCCTCCCCCTTCTTCTCCTCCTCCTTCTTTCCTTCTTTCTTTCCTTTTTCCTCCCCTCCCCCTTTCCCCCCTTCCTTCTTTCCTTTCTCCTCCTTCTTCTCCTCCTCCTTCTTCCCATTTTCTCCCCTCCTTCCCCCTTCTCTCCATCTCCTCCTCCTCCTTTTTTCCTTCTCCCCCTCCTCCTTCCTTCTCCCCTTTTCCTCCTCCCCTTCCCCTCCCCCTCCTCCTCCTTCCTCTTCCTCCTCCTTCCTCTTTTTCCTTTCCCCCCTTTTCCCCCCCCTCCTCCTCTCCCCTTCCTTTCCCCTTCTTTTCCCCCCTTCCCCCCCCCCCCCTCCCCCCCCCCCACCTCCTCCCCCCCTCCTCCTCCCTTTCCTTCTCCCCCCTTCTTCCCCTTCTCCTCCTCCTCCTCCTTCTCCTCCCCCTCTTTTTCTCCCCCTTTCCCCTCCTCCCCCCCCTCCTCCCCTCCTCCTTTCCTCCTCCTTTTCCTTCCCCCCCTTCTTCCGCGGCCCCAAAGCACATGGGGGCGCTCATCCTTTAAGACGCACCCAAGGAAGGAAGATTTCTTGGGAGGCGCTGAGCCGGCACCCCTTTGTCGTGTAGCGAGGTAAAAAACCTTCATGTGTGTGGGGTTTTTTTTTTTTTTAATTTTTTTTTATTTATTTTTTTTTTTTGGGGGAGACCAATTTAATTTCCCTTTGGTTTCTCTTCCCGTTCTCTCTCCTCGTCCCCTCCTCTTCTCTCTCCCCCCTCTCTCTCTCTCTCTTCCTCTCTCCCCCTCCTCTCCCCTTCTCTCTTTCATTCTCACAATTCACACAAACCCCACACACCCCACAAACACCACACAACACACACCACACACACACACCACACACAAACACACACACAACACACACACACACACCCCAAACACACAAAAGAGAGAGATGATAGTAGATAGAGATAGAGAGGAGAGAGAGATGTGGACAAATAGAGATAAAAACACACACGCATACACCCCCAAAACCCGTTTTTAATAAAAATTATAGCACTACTATTACTTTTCTGTAGAAATCTTAGTAATGAATTTGATACTATTATTCCTTAATAACAGCAACGTTAATAGGAACATGATGTTTGAAAACCCACCCTTTTAAAAGTTTTTTAACAGTAAAGAAAAGACTTTTCTATAACGGAAAAAATTTTCAAAAACCTACAAAGATTTCATCAGACAATTTTTTTTCCCCGTCCTTTCAGTATTTTATTTTTAAAGAAACTGTATTGTTTGATGATCACAATTGATTTGAATCGAATCCTTTTACATATATGATCCTACCCCCCCCTTGAATATTCACAGACGAATGAGACAAAACACAAAGAAATTCAAGATTAGTCTTGAAATTATAACCAAAGAGAAATTTGATTAATGTAAATAAAAGCTGAGTTACATAATACATTGCTCATAAAATACTGGTTTGTAGACCCTCCTATCAAAAGACTATAAAAAAGGATTACGTATTTCTTATTTTTGGATTCCAAGTATTGCTGGAAAAATTTTTAGTCAAGGTTTGTAAAATAATTAAATTTGTGGCAACTATTTTTGAATACTTAATTAGACTGAAATTTTTGTTTTAAGTAAGGGGGGTTGAAAAGGGGGAAAAAATTTATTTTCTAGATATTGGAGAAAAATTCACCCCCACAAAAATTTCAGGGAAAAAAAATTTTTTTGAAGGGATGGGGGTAACAGTTTTTTCTCTCTCTCCCTTTTCTCTCTCTCTTATATAATATTAATAATATATATATAATTTTTATATAATATATATTTAGGGATATATATACATTATATATTATAATTAATATTTAATATATATATAATATAATAATATATATATAATTTTTTAAAGTATTTGTATATATGGTGTGTACGGGTAACACCACACACCACACGCACATTTTTATATATATATAAAAAATATATTATATATTATATTATTTAAATATATATTTTAAAAAATTAAAAAAATTATATAATATAATATATATATATATATAATATTTTTTAATAAATAATAAAATTAAAATATATATAAAAATTTATAAAATATATAATATATATATAATAAAATTTATAAATATATTTTTTATATTATATATATATTATATTTTAATTAAAATAATTATATATATTTATAAATATATTTATATATATATATATATTATATATATATAATTTTTTTAATATGTATATATTATATATAATAAAATTATATTTTATTATAATATATATAATAATATATATATGTGCGTGTGTGTGTGTGTGTTGTACACACGTCACACACTATATACATATTATTTATAATAATATATAAAATATATATATATATATATTATAATATTTTATATATATATATATATGTATATATATACTATACATATTTATATATATTATATATATTTATATTATAAATATATATAAAATGAAGAGAGAAAGGAGGGAAAAATAACTTTTACCCCGTCATATCAGAAAATTTATTTCCCTGCAATGTTGGGTGAATTTGTTCTCCAATATCTAGAAAATAAATATTTCTCCTTTCAACTCCCTTACTTAACAATCTTCATCTAATTAAAATATTCATAAAAGTTGCATTAATTAAATTTTGTTTTAAAAATCCTTGACTCAAATATCTTTCCAGCAATACCTTGGAATCCAAAATAAGAAATACGTAATCCTTTTTTATAGTCTTTTGATAGGAGGGTCTACAAACCAGTATTTTATGAGCAATGTATTATGTAACTCAGCTTTTATTTACATTAATCAAATTTCTCTTTGGTTATAATTTCAAGACTAATCTTGAATTTCTTTGTGTTTTGTCTCATTCGTCTGTGAATATTCAAGGGGGGGGGGAGGATCTAATTAAAAAGGATTCGATTCAAAACAAAAGTGATCATCAAAAAAATACAGTTTCTTTAAAAAAAAAAAACTGAAAAGGACGGGGAAAAATTGTCCCGAGTAAACTTTTGATGTTTTTCTAATTTTTCCTGTTATAGTAATGTATTTCTCATTACTGTTAAAAAAAATTTAAAGGATTTTACAAACCCTTGTTCCTATTAAAATATGCTGTTATTAAGGTAAAAATAGTATCAAATTTATTTCTAAGATTACTACCAACAGTAAAAAGTGTGCTATGAATTATTTT
Source organism: Penaeus monodon (assembly GCF_015228065.2). Classification (NCBI taxonomy): domain Eukaryota; kingdom Metazoa; phylum Arthropoda; class Malacostraca; order Decapoda; family Penaeidae; genus Penaeus; species Penaeus monodon. The sequence goes on from NC_051392.1 coordinate 35,459,513, forward strand.
TTAAATGCGGTTGTGCTGTGGGATGCGTGGTGTGTTTTT
>NC_051392.1:35464651-35474651 GCF_015228065.2 Penaeus monodon
TTTCCTCTTCAGACCTGAAGATGGAATCCAGGTGGATTTCGAAACTGTAGTCTCATTTTCAATAAATCTAGTTTTTGTATTGTGGGTTTTTCTTCCATTGTATCAGCACGGAAGAGTGTTTTGCTATTCATATATGTATATATCCACAGTATATATGTGTGTGTGTGCGTGTGTACATGTGTATATTAATAGATACATATACTATGTTCATCTATCTATTTTTCGGTGAACCTTTATGTGCAATTCTTTCACTACTTATCTATCCCCACTATACAAAAATAAAAGATCTGTAAAAATCCCAAATATCTATAAAAAGGCGGCTATTTTAGTAAGAGCATTTGGATAAAATCGAGAGAAGCAGAAATGCAAAATACAGGCATTTATGATCTATCGTGTTTTTATATCCATATTTTTATCACATATGGCACCTCTGACGTTATCCCGTTTCTTTTTCATCTATTTATTTTAATTTTAACTCCATCATTTTTTGTGTGTGTGTGTCGCGTGATTTCAGTGATAATAACGACGGTATATATTTCTCTAGCAGCATGTCTGTATGTATGAACATGTGTGCGTGTATATTTGTATGTGTGTGTTTGTGTGTGTTGTATGTATGTATGTATGTATGTATGTGTGTTGTGGTATGTATGTATGTATGTATGTATGTATGTATGTATGTATGTATGCATGTATGTATGTATGTATGTATGTATGTATGTATGTATGTATGTATTGTTTGTTTGTTCAACAGCCATTTATTCCACAGCAGGATCTAGGCCTCTCACAACTTATTATTTGGCAGTACCACCTTTCCCTGATTGGATGCCCTTCCTAATCAACCACGGTTCGGTGCGTTGACACTTTTGCCACGGCGGTGACTTCCCCTACAACACCTGCGTTCGGTTTCTCAAGGCGATATGTCGTTTTCAGGCTCGAACGCGGGCCTTTTTTACAATTGCTGTGGCAGGGAATTGAACTCGGAAGCACGAGGGTCTGTATATATATCATGTATATATATATTATATAAAATTATATATATATTATATATATATTTTATATATATATATATATATATATATATATAGAAGTGTGTGTGTGTTGTGTGTGTGTGGGTGGTGTGGTGTGTGCGTGAACATATGTGAGTGTATGTTTGTATCTATATAAATATGCAGATAGATGTATGTGTGTGTAAGTATGGAAGTACTTGAGCATAAGCAAGTTTCTATTCCTTATTTTTCCTAACCCCTTTTCTTTTCTTATTTTATGTTGTAGCAACACGACATCCGCATACTTCCCAGGCTGGGTCGCATCAGGTCCACAGCCACATCCTCGCCCTCTCCCCAGCAGGAACTTCTATGGACTCCCTGCAGAGACCTGACTGGCTGACCCCTCTCCCCCTCTCTCTCTCTGGACCTTGGTCCTCCCCTCGTTCCTGCTCGTCTATACAGTCCACGTATACATCAACCCTGAATCTTGAACGAGCAAAAAACGAAATGTTCACGAAATGTTCACATCCACAAGCACGTCACATATTCACATGAACAAACACGTCATATACACGACATATTCACATCCACAAGCACGTCATATTCACGACACAGTCGCATCCACAAACACGACATATTCACATCCACAAGCACGTCACATATTCCCATCCACAAACACGTCACATATTCCCATCCACAAACACGTCACATATTCCCATCCACAGACACGTCACATATCCATCATATTCACACCAGCCCCACGCCACAAAAGCGCTCATGCAGCAACCCTCGCTCACCCAGTCTCACCTCAGCAAACAGCAGTAACACAGGATTAGCAAAACCTCAGCCGACTGAGGTTCCTTCCAGCTTTCCCCTCAGTCCTCCTCTTCACCCCAGGCACCCAGCTTTACCAGTGGGAACTCACACCCACTACAGACCCTCCGTAGAGAGATCTGGATCAGTTCATGTTTTAAAGGTAACCAATCTACTACAATTTTACTTTTTTGGGATTTTTTTTTCTTTTTTTTCTTTTTTTTTTTACCAACAAAGCCAAGGATCAGGCAAGCACGGGATGAGTTACGTCAGATGTTTGTGGAAGCGAAAACGTGATTTGGGGAGGAGAATTTTTCGTAGACATAAGCATTCTTTGATTACTTTAGGCCTAAGACGTATTTTAAAAATCACGCAAGGATGGAGAGGGGGGGGGCGGGGCGGGAAACCAAAAAAACAGAAAAAAAAAAACTTTTACCAAGTTTATTATATTAATATTATTTATATATAAATTATAAAAATATAATATATATATATAATATTTATATATAATTTAATATATTAATATATTATATATATGGCATATACATGCATAGTACAGTATACATTTTTGTGGATTTTATTACATGCTTTATATAAAAACAAAATATATAATACATATATTAAATAAATATATATATTTTAATATATATTAATATAATATAATATATAATATAATATATAATTTTCATACAATTTAGTTTTTAAAATCTACCTTCAGGACTCGATTTAATATAATATAATTATTAATTTATATATATATTTAATATATATATATTAATTATATAATGAGTATTATATATAATATATTTTTAAATTTTACTCGATTTTAACTTGATTTTTTTGCTTTCTTTTCTTTTTTGTCATTTTTAAAAACGATCTTTTTATTTCCCCTTTTACCCCTTTCTCGTTCTTTCACTTCTGTAACTTAGATTTGTTCTTGTTACTTTTTTTTTTAACCCCTTCGGGCCCATACTTTCCGTTTTTTTTTAAACCCCCCTTTGGCGTTTTTTCTTTTCATTTCGTAACCCCCTTTCTGGATTTGTCTTCTTTAGGGCTTAAACTGTTTTACTTGGTCCCCTTCCTCCGCGGCTCCTTTTTTTCATTCTAGGATTTTGTTTTTTATTATCATGCATCATATATCGTTGCTGGTGGCCCTGCATTCCGGGGGATAGTTTCGAAAAAGGGGGTGGGGGGGGGGGGGACCAAGCGGGGGGCTGGGAAAAACCAACGGACCGAGCCAAAAACATCCCCGGAGATCGGGGTCTACCAAAAAAAAACGATTTTATGATGCATGAGGGGATAAAAAAATAAAAAAACCCTAGAATAAACCAAAAGGAGCCACGGAGAAGGCACCAAAGTAAAACCAGTATAAGACGTGTAAAGCAGGACAAGTGCCAGAAGGGCTTACGAAATGAACAGAAATAACGCCAGAGGGGGTTAAGAAAAACGGAAAGTATGCCAGAAGGGATTAAAAAAACAGTAAAAAGAACTAACATCTAAGTGAAAAGACACGAGAAAGGAGTAAAGGGGGAAATAAAGATCGTAAAAATAGACAAACATGTAAAAGAAAGCAAAAAACTCGAGGTAAAAAGACGAGGTAAACGGGTAAAGCTAAAATAAAAGAAACGAGTAAAAAACACAAGATAAAAGTAAGTAAAATTTCAGAATAATAAGTAAAAAGTAAAAAACACAGCACATCACAGTAAAACGTAACGCAAAAGAATAAACACATCCAGCATTGACACACCAAGGCAAGTAAAAGGGGCAGCGCAACCTTGTTTCAGCATCCGCGGTGTAAAAATCCAGTACAGGTAATCCAAAAGGTAGAAGCCACAGAACAGCCAGAATATCCACTTCTTTTTATTAAACATAAACAAGGAGGTTACATTAACTCCCGCGGACGGAAGCGTAGCACATAAAATGGTAAAATGAATAAATAGGAAATGTTATAATGAATAAAAAAATATACAAAAGAAAAAAACCATAAACTAAAAAGCAAATAAAACGTAAGAGAGAAACCATTTAAAAATATATGTAAATATATTCCAAAGATACTTAAAAACAATCAGCTGCCATTCATTAATAAAAACCGTAAAACCAGTAACATATCTCGTTGTAAAAGAGAGATTAAAAAGATAAATGAAAAGAAACCATTAAAGAAATATATAAATGAACATAAAACACAAGAGATAAAAATGGTAAAAGAAATATGTATTTCGCAGCAGATGTGGGTGTCCCCTTTATCCGCACATCTTGTGAATTATTGTAACTGTATGTAGATAACGAAAAGACTTCAATGGTGTTTTTTAGTCACTATGTGGATAACGAAAGATTTTAATGGTATTTTTAATCACTGTATGTGGATAACGAAAGACTTTAATGGTATTTTTATTAATAAATGTACAAAATTATGTAAATCAGCGTGAAATTCATGTAAAAAGAGCCAGCATAATACAAAAAATGAATAAAAGGAAGCGTAAAAATGAGGCTGGCAGAGGGAAGTGGCCCGTCTGTGCTCGACTCGCCCTGTGGATTACGGCAGGATGCTGGGTAGGATAAGGGTAGGATGGGAGCAGGAGAGGATTGGGTTAAAGGCAGAAAGTAGGGCAACCGGGGAAAAGGGAATAGAAAAGGGGGGGAGGGAATCAACGTAGAAGTAGCAGGAAGAGAAAAAACGCAGGAACAAGAAGAGGGTGCGAATAAAAGGGGTATGAGGGGAGATGCGGCAGGATACAGGGCAGGGTACGGATTTGGATGGAGGCAGGATAGTAATAGGGATAGACTTAAAAGGTTGAACAAGCCAAGGAAAACGAGTAAAATGAGGGAGGAAACTAACCGTGGAAGTAGAGATAAGGGGAATAAAAACGAGGAAACAGGAAGAGGGTGCGAATAAAAGGTTACGAAAAGGTATAGAGGGATCGGGGGCAAGGAAGGCGAGACGGGGGGGGGGGGTATAGATGATGGGTATGGGTGAGGGGGGGGGGGTTTGGAAATCCTCTACGAGGGGAAAAAGCTGTAAAGAAAAATGAAAAATGTGAAAACAGGGGAGTATCTAGAAATGCCCTCGCTCCAACAGAATTATCAAGGAAAGCGAAAGGAACAGGGCGGACTTCCCAATCTTAAAGGGGCAATTTTCTCCTTAGGGGGGGGGGGGACCCCACAGAATATTTCAACCCCCCACGTTTGCCATAGGGAAAGCAGGGAAGTTGGTTCTTGCAATGTGTGGGGGGCCAATTGAATAATAATCCCCTGTTTATTCAAGGTATTTTTCAAGCGTTCTTTTCCCGCCTTTATTTCCCCACATATCTTGGCTTCCTCAAAAGGGAAAAAGGGGGGAGTCGATCCAAGAGGAAAAGGCGGAGACTAATTCTCGGCAACAACCGCAAAGACTGGGAAGGGAAAGGAGGGATAAAAAAAAAAAAGGAAAAGGAAAAAAAAAAAAAAAACATACAACAAAAAAAAAAGGGGAACACGCCACACGCAGGGAAACATAACACAAGAGAGGGACACCCACAAAAAAACCAAAAAAACAAACAACCACCACGTTTACACCACCACACCACCCCACAACCCACACACACACCACACCCCACACACCAACACCATAACCACAACACCACACACCACCCCACAAACCCCCCACACACCACCACACACAAAAAAACAAAAAAAAAAAAAAACCAAACAAACACGCCAACCCACACACACCACACACACCAACCAGCACAACCGCACACAACCACAACCAACAAGGAAACCTCAACTGGAGGCAAACCATCCTTCTTAAGGGGCGGCCGTTGGATTTTTCCAAAACAGTTCTTGGAAAATGTAAAATTTGGATTTATGTACAGAAAATTACATATAAAAGGGAATTTAAATGTTGTAAATGTTTTGTGTTTTTACTTGTTACTCCTGGGTATAATGTTTCCATTATATAAATAACCGTGTTCATGTTTAATATTATGTAAAAAATTTAATATAATGTAATGTTTATTACCATAACTAATTATACCTTGAAAAAAAAAAAAAAAAATCGTTGGATATCTAAACAAAACGCCATTATGGTTTTTGATAAAAGTATAAAAAAAAACAACCTTTGGATAAGGGAAGTTTATTTATGGTAAATTCACTATATTAGATGATTATTACGAGGAAGTTTTAATATACAGACAATGGCAAAAAAAACCCATCCACAGAAGATTGTAAAAAGGTTCATATTAAGTTTACTTTTTTTTCTTTGTTTTGGGGGGGGTTGTGTGGGGTTTTGTAGTTTAGTGCCTTTTAGTAAAACAGGGGGGGGGTGGGGGGGGGGGGGGGGCCCCACATAGTCCTGGTGATTGAATGTAGGGGAAAAAAAACCTAGGTTTTTTAAAATTAAAACCACTTATTTTTTTTCCCTAGCAACAAGATCTGTATTTGATTTTTGCGAATTTCGGGGACTTAAAATGGGGCATTTCTGAAAGGATTTTAATTCCGCCTGTTTGTTAGTTTTGTTTTATATTTAAATTCAAGGGAGGGGGTCTTAGGGGTAAAAAAAAACTAAATGTTATTATTCGGGTAATCAGGTAAATGAAAAAAAACCTTTCGTACCATCTTTTAAAAAAAAAAGGGGAAAAAAGGCCAATCGGTCTGATTTACTGTATTGTGGGAAGGGAAAGGGGGGGGGGGGGTTGAGTTCAAAAAAAAAAAAGGATCGGTTTGGACCCACTTGTCTGGGGACGGGAGGGCCAACAGGTGAACGTTCAGGGAAAACAAAAAAGAGATCGATCTGGACCACTTCTGAAATGAGGAGAGGAATGGCTCCAGGAAATTAGATCGAGTGACAACCTCTGAAAAAGGGTTAGGGAGTGGACGTTTAGAAAATAGGATCGATTGGACACTTCTGAAAAAAAAAAAAAAGGGTAAGGAGGTGGACGTCAGGAAATAGATACGATCGGACAACCTTCTGGACGGAGGGCACAAGTGGGGACCGTCAGAAAAATAGGATTCGATTTGGGGGACAAACTTTCTGAAAAGGGTAGAGTGGACGTCAGAAATAGATCGGAATTGGGGAACACTCTGAAAAGGAGGCAAAGAGTGGGGGGGGGGGGAGTCAGAAAAAAAAATTAGAATTCGATCTGGGACACTTTCTGACGGGGGACAGTGACGTCAGAAAACAAACACAGAATCGATTTGACACTTAGAAGGGGGAGGGGCCAACCAGTGACGTCAGAAAAAAAAACAGAGCGATTGTGGGGGGGGGGACACTTCTAAAGGAGGGCCAGAGTGGAGTTCAAAGGGGAAAATTAGCTTCGGATGTGGGGGGATGTCAGAAAAAAAAAAAAAAAAAAAACTAAAAGTAACTAAAAAAGAAAAAAAAAAAAACCACCAAAAAAAAAAAAACCGCCAAAACAAAGAAAAGGGGAATTTCCAAAGGTTGAAATAAGGCAAAAAAAAAAAACAGATGGGAATATACTTGTCGTGCGTTTTCGAGGAGGAGGGATTTTTTTTTTTGCAGTGATATTGATTAAAACGCAAATCTAAATTTTTTATCATTATTTTCCTTCATACCTTTATCCCCATTCTTTAGGGAATGACTGAAAAAAGGGAGGGGAAGTTGGGCGGGCGGCCGATAAATCGTGTTTATAGGGAACAGGGAGAATAAGTGATTAAAAGGATAATCCAATTATAAATTCAAATTGTATGGGACATTGCACCATAAAAACCCACCACATTTTGCCCAGGACATTGCAAACGGGACCAAAAGTTCATGAGCAAAAAAACACGCAAAACTGGCCCGCCACTCTTCGGGTCGTCGAAATGGCAAAGCAAAGGCAAAATTGTTCTTCTTGTGGGCAAATATTTTCGGTTCAATCTGGGCAAAAATTTGCCCCACACCCACTCACCACCTTGGCAAAAATGGCTTTGCATGGTCCAGCAGGAAGTGTATGTGATTGGCAACTTTGTCGGCTTTTGGTTTCGGAAAAAACCCAATTTTTCATTCAAACTCGAGTAAAAAACCGAAATTCCTGGCTTTTTTTTTTTTTTTTTTTTTTTTTTTTTTTTTTTTTTTTTTTTTTTTTTTTTTTTTTTTTGGGTTACAAAAAATCGCGATTATCAAAGGTTGAGTTTTTACGTTTATAATTTGTTGGTGTTGTGTGTGTGGGGTTTGTGTGTTTTTTTTACGTGTGTGTTTACGGTGTGTTGTGTGTGTGGAATTAATTATTATGTGGTGTATAGAAGTTATAATTATATACATAATATGTTACATGTGTGGTGTGTGTTGTGTGTGTGTGTTTGGTATGGTATTGTATTATTATATATATATATCTATTATATATATATTATATAACATTAATATATATAAATTATAATATTAGTTTAATTATATATATATTTAATATATATATATAATTTTAATAATATATGGTGTGTTGTGTGTTGGTGTGGGGTGTGTGGTTTTCATAACATTTTATATAATTAATATTAATATATATATATATAAGATATATATATATATTTATAATATATAATATATATAAGTAGTAGGACAGATTTAGTAGATTAGATTAAGAGAGAAAAGGATTAGAAAAGAATAGGATAGATAGGGATAGGAATTAGAATAGAATAGATAGATAAAGGATATATAATGGTATATAATGGTATAAATTATATATATAGAATATATATATAATATAATAATATGTAATATATATTATATATTATTTTATCAATATTTATATATTTATGTGTTGTGTGGTGTTGTTGTGTGTGGTGTGTTATATAAATTCTATAATATATATATAATATATATATATTATATATATATTATAATAAATATATATAATTTATATATTAATTATATGTAATTACATATTGGTTTATATATTCTTATATTTGTGTGGTGTATACCCCACTATATTTTTTGTTTATAAACTTATTAAAAAAAAAAAGAAAAAAATTCTTTCTTTGGGATAGATACGGATGAAGTTAGGGCTAACTCTTTCTCTCTCGCTTCTCAAAAGGGGATCCCCACGAAATGTGGGGAAAAGGTTAGAATTGGAATGATAAACTAACCTTTAAATTTTTTACAAGGGAGATGAAAATATTGTGCTTAATTTTACTTTCTTTCTTTCTTTTTTTTTAACACTTTACCCAAAAACAAAACGATTTTTTAAAAAATTTACAAAAAACAACATTTAGCCAGTAAAGGTTTTTAAAAGTGTTTAATATTTTTTTGCCCTCTTAAAATATTGGAAAATACAAAAAAAAAATCCGGTTCGGTTTTCTTCTGTTTCTTCATCCATAAAAATTTCAAGATATATCAAACCATGCAAATTAGCCTTCTAACATTAACCAGTTAGGGCTAGGGTCCACTGTTCCATTGCCATTAGGGAGGAAAATGGGATATTTGATTTTTCATTAAAAACCTAAAAAACAATTTTCATGAACGTAATGCTGGAAAAAAAACAATTAAATTATACTTGTCAACCTTTTATTTTACAAACAACTTATGGTTTAATCTAAAACGATACAAGTTATAATAGTTTAACTACATAACCCAAAAAAAAAAATTCTAGCGTTCTAATAACCAACATTCTTCAAAAAATGTATATGTATTTGGGGACGCAAATCCAAATTTCGAATTAATTTTAAGTGAATATTCTTCCCTAAGGGGGGACCAGGGGGCCATCATCTAATAAAAATCATGGGCCAATTTGTAATATTGTGTTCTTTGGCAAAACGGAATTTTTTCGTGTTTGCCAAAATCTTGGAACTTCCTGGAGGATATTCAGCTGAACTGAAGCCAAGGAAATATTCGTGTTCAAAAAAAAAATATGATTACTTGATATGCTCTTCACGCTGTAAATGTCCCACTAAGAGCACTGTCATTCGTTTAAACTCATTATTCATTTGCATAGATTAAATTGTGGGTCGTTAATGATTCGAAACTCTCACGTTGTTTTCATTTATATCAATGAAAGTGTGTTAATATACTTTATGGCGCCCATAAGTAAAAATATGTAAGTCATTAAAGAAAAAAAGAGAGAGTAGTGAATGAATGAAAAGAGAGAGAGAGAGAGAAAGAGAGATAGAGATAGATAGATAGATAGATAGATAGATAGAGAGAGAGAGAGAGAGAGAGAAATAGAGAGAGAAATATACTGACGCGACGTGTTTGCCAAAGTACATTTTTAGCCATACATTTCACACACAAAATT
>NC_051392.1:35477608-35485108 GCF_015228065.2 Penaeus monodon
ATTTTTGGAAAAGCAAACAATATTTATTTGTTATTAAAAATTTTTCTTTTTCCTTTTTTTTTTTCCCCTTTTATTCTTTTCGTTTTTCAAGAGTTTTTTTGGGGGACGTTTTAAATTTGCAATCTTTTTCCCCGAAAAAATTTCCTTCAAAGGCAAGATTTTTCTGGGCACTTGCCCCCCCCTGGGTTTTTGTATTTTTTCTGACTAAACCCCCCTTTTCGGGAATTTTCAACATCTTTTCGAGTCACTTCCTTTTTCAGAAGTGTAGACGATCTATTTTCTGACGTCACTGTGCCCTCCGTCAGAAGTGTCAGATCGATCTATTTCTGAAGCCATTCTCTCCTCATTTCAGAAGTGTCAGATCGATCTATTTCTGACGTCACTGTGCCCTCCGTCAGAAGTGTCAAACCGATCCATTTTGACATCAACCCCCCCCCCCTTCCTTCATAAGTATCAGACCGATCCCTTTCCCTTTTTAAGAGTGTACGAAGGGTTTCATTACCTGATTACACGAATAATTACATTAGTTACCCTAAGACCCTCCTTGAATTACTATATTAAAACAAAAATACTACAAACAGGCGATAAATCTTCAGAAATGCATTTAGTCGAATCGCATCAAATACAGATCTTGTGCTAGGGAGAAAAAATACGTGTTTATTTAAACCTAGTTCTACATTCATCACAAGGACTATGTGTCCTGTTTACAAAAGGCTACTACAAACCACACAACCCCCCCCCAAAAAAAAAGAAAAAAGAATTATAGAACTTACAATTTCTGTGAGGGTTTTGCTTGTCTGTATATTAACTCCTCTAATATAATCTAATATGGGTGATATACCATAATAAACTTCTATCCAAAGGTTATACTTATCAAAAATCCATAATGCGTTTGTATTAGATATCAACGATTTTTTTTTCAAGGTATATAGTATGTAAACATTAGCATTATATAATTTTAACATTATATTAACATGAACAAGGTATTATAATAATGGAAACATTATACCGGGAAATTAACCCAAAGTACACAAACATTACAAACATTATCCCTTATATGTATTTTCTGTACATAATCCCAAATTTTAATTTTAAGAACTGTTGGAATCCCCGAGCCCCTTAGAAGGAGGTTTCCTCCAGTGATTGCTTGTGTGTGTGTGTGGGGTGTGTGTGGTTGTGTTTGTTTGTTTTGTTGTTTTTGTGGGTGTGTGTGTGTGTGTGTGTGTGTGTGTTGTGTGTGTTGTGTGTGTGGTGTGTTGTGTGTGTGTGTGTGGTACGGGGTTTTTGTTTGGTGTTCCTTGGTTATGTTGGTGTGGGTCTTTTTTGGTATGTTTTTTTTCTTTTTTTTTTTTTTTTTCCTTTTCTTCCCCCCATCTTGCGGTTGTTCCCAGTAAGTTTCCCTCTTGGACAAACCCCCTTTCCTTTGAGGAGCAGATATGTGGGAATAGGGGGGAAAAAAAGAGCTTGAAAAAACCCTTTGAAACAGGGGAATTTAATTCAATCTGCCAACAGCAAGAACTTCCGCTTCTTGGAAAAGTGGGGTGATATCTGTGTTAAGGAGAATGTAAGATGGGAGTCGCCTGTCTTCGCTTGATAATCGGGTGGAGGAGGGCTTTTTAGATACCCCCTTCACATTTTCATTTTTACGTTCTCGTAGAGGATTAACCCCCCCCCCCCCCACCAAATCCCCCTCATCTATACCCCCCCCCCGTCCCCTTTTCCCTTCCCCCGATCCTCTAACCTTTTCGAAAAACCTTTATTCGCACCCTCCTTCCTGTTTTTTCCCCTTTCCTTTTTATTTTCCCCTTTATTTTTTCCTTTTTTTCCCAATTTCCCCCTATCCTCCCCCATCTATCCGCCTCCCCGGTACCTAATCTCCCATACCCCTTTATTCCCTTTTCCTTTTTCTGCGTTTTTTTTTTCCAACCTTTTATTCCCCCCCTTTTTTTCCTTTCCCCGGGTTTCCCCTATTTTCGCCTTTAACCAATCCTCTCCGCTCCCACCCTACCCTTATCCTACCCGACGCCGTAATCCACAGGGCGAGTCGAGCCAGAGGGCCACTTCCCCCTGCCCCCCTCATTTTTACGCTTCCCCTTTATTCATTTTTTGATTATGCTGGTCTTTTTCATGAATTTCACGCGATTTTCATTAATTTTTTACATTTTTAAAAAAAAAAACCAAAAAAAAGGCCCCCAACCGGGAAAAAATCCAAAAAATCTTTCGTTTTTTTTGGAAAAAAACATTTTTTTTTAACCCTCAGTGTTTTAAAAAACCCTTTTTAAAATTTCTTTCAATGTGAAAAAAAAATTAAGCCGTTCCCCAAAAAAAAAATAAAAAGGGGTTAAAGGGGAAACATTTGCAGTACATATTTTTTTTAAATTTTAAAATTTTTTTTATTTAAATTTTTAATTTTTCTTTAAATTTACTTTTTTTTCCCCTTTTAAAAAATTTAATGTTTTACTTTTTTTAAAATCCTTTTTTAGTACTTTAAATTTAAAAATTTTTTTTTTCTTTAATTTTTATTTTTTTATTATTTTCCCCCTTTTTTTTTTAAAAAAAAACCCTTTTTTTTAAATTTTTAAATTTTTGGGAGCTTGTAAAAAGGGTTAATAAAACCCCTTTTTTTTTTTTAATAAAAAAGTATTTTGGTTCTTGGCTCATTTGTTACCGCGGTTTTCAGGGGACAAAAAAATTTTTTGGGTTTTATTGCTGTGTTGTTAAATGTGGATTTTTTTTTTTTGGTTATTTTTTTGGGTTTTGGGGGTTTTTTTTTATTTTTTGTTTTTTAGATTTTTTTTTATTTTTTTTTTTATTAAATTTTTTTACTTTTTTTAATTTTAATTACTTTTTTTTTCCCCCCCGGGGTATTTTTTTTTTAAAAAATTCTATTTTTTAGTTTAATTTTTATTTTTTTTTTTTTTTTATTAATTATTTTTACCTCAAAATTTTCCCGGGAACCTTGGGGGGAAGGGGGCCCCGGGGGCGGTTTTCCCCGGAGTTGGCCCTATTTTTAAAAAACCCCGGGAAGGGTTTTCCCCCCAAAGATCAGAGAATAAAAAAAAAAAATCCAGAATAAACAAAAGGAGCGCGGAAAAGGGCCCCAAAAAAAAACCCGTTAAGAGTAAAGAAGGACAAGTCCGAAGGGTTTACAAAGAACAGAAATACCCAGGGGGGGTTTTAAGAAAAAGGGAAAAAGTACAAAGGGTTAAAAAAAAGAAACAAGAAAAACACAAATTACAGTAAAAAGACACGGAAAGGAGAAAAGGGAAGTAAGAAGATCGTAAAAAAAAAGCAAAAAATTTTTTAAAAAAAAGCAAAAACTCAAGTAAAAGTCGAGTAAAATAGAAAAATTTATTATTAATACATAAATATATATATATATAATATAATTTAAAAATATATTTTATATATATATATATATATTCATATTAATCGGAGTCCTGAAGGAATAGATAAATGACTAAATTGATATGAAATATTATTATAAAATAATAAATATATATATATATAAAAAATATATATATATTTTAAATATATATATGTATAATATAAAGTATATATATAAGATGTATATAAATATACACACAAATAGATACATGTACATATGCTGTATATGCATATATAATATATATATATTTATATATATATATATATATATATAAATATATATAATAATATATAAATATAAATTTATATATATATTATAAAAATTGGTATGTTTTTTTCGTTATTTGTTTCCCGCCCCGCCCCCTCCCATCCTTGCGTGATTTTTAAAATCGTCTTAGGGCCTAAAGTAATCAAAGAATGTTTTTGTTACGAAAAAAATTTTCCCCCCCCAAATCAAGTTTCCCTTCCCCAAACATCGACGTAACTCATCCCCTGCTTGCCCTTTTTGGGGGAAAAAAAAAAAAACCCTTTTTTGGCTTTTGTGGTTTTAAAAAAAAAAAAAAAGGGGAAAAAAAAAGGGAAAAAATCCCAAAAAAAATTTTTTTAAAATTTTGTAGGGTAGGGGGGTTTTTGGGTTTACCCCTTTTTTTTTTTTTTTTTTTTTTTTTTTTTTTTTTTTTTTTTTTAAAACCCCAAAAAAAATTTTGAACGGGGGGGGGGATTCCAAAAAGGGGGATGATTGGTTACTTAAAACATGAACTGGATCCAGATCTCTACGGAGGGCTGTAGTGGGTGTGAGTCCACTGGTAAAGCTGGTGCTGGTGAAGAGGAGCGGACTGGGGAAGCTGGAAGGAACTCAGTCGGCTGAGGTTTGCTAACCTGTTTATGCTGTTGCTGAGGTGAGATGGGTGAGCGAGGGTTGTGCATGAGCGCTTTGTGGCGTGGGGCTGGTTGGATATGATGGATATGTGACGTGTCTGTGGATGGGAATATGTGACCGTGTTTGTGGATGGGAATATGTGACGTGTTTGTGGATGGGAATATGTGACGTGTTTGTGGATGTGAATAAGTCGTGCATGTGACGTGTTTGTGCATGTGAATATAATGGATGTGAATATGACGTGCTTGTGTATGTGAATATGATGAATATGTGACGTGTTTGTGTATGTGAATATGATGAATATGTGACGTGCTTGTGAATATGATGAATATGTGACGTGCTTGTGGATGTGAATATGTCGTGTATATGACGTGTTTGTTCATGTGAATATGTGACGTGCTTGTGGATGTGAACATTTCGTGTATATGACGTGTTTGTGGATGTGGATATTTCTTGTAGGTGACGTGTTTGCTCGGTTCAAGATTCAGCGGTTGATGTATACGTGGACTGTATAGACGAGCAGGGAACGAGGGGAGCCCAAGGTCCAGAGAGAGAGAGAGGAGAGGGGTCAGCCAGTCAGGTCTCTGCAGGGAGTCCATAGAAGTTCCTGCTGGGGAGAGGGCGAGGATGTGGCTGTGGACCTGATGCGACCCAGCCTGGGAAGTATGCGGATGTCGTGTTGCTACAACATAAAATAAGAAAAGAAAAGGGGTTAGGAAAAATAAGGAATAGAAACTTGCTTATGCTCAAGTACTTCCATACTTACACACACATACATCTATATGCATATTTATATAGATACAAACATACACTCACATATGTTCACGCACACACACACACACACACACACACACACACCACACTAATCATATATATATATATATATATATATATATATATATATATATATATATATATATATATATATATATATATACATATATATACAGACCCTCGTGCTTCCGAGTTCAATTCCCTGCCACAGCAATTGTAAAAAAGGCCCGCGTTCGAGCCTGAAAACGACATATCGCCTTGAGAAACCGAACGCAGGTGTTGTAGGGGAAGTCACCGCCGTGGCAAAAGTGTCAACGCACCGAACCGTGGTTGATTAGGAAGGGCATCCAATCAGGGAAAGGTGGTACTGCCAAATAATAAGTTGTGAGAGGCCTAGATCCTGCTGTGGAATAAATGGCTGTTGAACAAACAAACAATACATACATACATACATACATACATACATACATACATACATACATACACACATACATACATACATACATACATACATACATACATACATACACACATACATACATACATACATACATACACACACACACACACACATACAAATATACACGCACACATGTTCATACATACAGACATGCTGCTAGAGAAATATATACCGTCGTTATTATCACTGAAATCACGCGACACACACACACAAAAAATGATGGAGTTAAAATTAAAATAAATAGATGAAAAAGAAACGGGATAACGTCAGAGGTGCCATATGTGATTAAAAATATGGATATAAAAAACACGATAGATCAAAATGCTGTATTTTGCATTTCTGCTTTCTCCGATTTTATCCAAATGCTCTTACTAAAATAGCGCCTTTTATAGATATTGGGATTTTACAGATCTTTTATTTTTGTATAGTGGGGATAGATAAGTAGTGAAAGAATTGCACATAAAGGTTCACCGAAAAATAGATAGATGAACATAGTATATGTATCTATTAATATACACATGTACACACGCACACACACACATATATACTGTGGATATATACATATATGAATAGAAAAACACTCTTCCGTGCTGATACAATGGAAGAAAAACCCACAATACAAAAACTAGATTTATTGAAAATGAGATCTACAGTTTCGAAATCCACCTGGATTCCATCTTCAGGTCTGAAGAGGAAAGGGAGAGGAGGGGGTATAAAAGAGAGAGAGGAGAGGCAACGCGGGAACACGGGGCGGGTGAGGACAGACGAACGGAAGCAGAGGAAGGTCACATCAGGTCGGAGGGATCGGGCGGACTATGCGCCGGGTGGCGGCATACGGTAGAAGGCGGAGGATATTGGAAGCAAGGAGACTGTCAGCAGGAGAAAAGCCGCTGTTCAAGTTGAAATTAGGCAGCAACTTTATAAAGGAAGATTCCACCAGTCTGCGGGACAGTGGACATCGGCGGAAGGAAACACAATCCGCGCTGCTGACCAGTCGATCTGATGGCCAGTGTCCCACTGATGGCAAAAGAGGGCGTTATTGTTGTGTCCCCTGGATATAGCGTACTTATGTTGAGACAGACGCTTGGTAAGACTGGCGCCTGTTTCGCCAAAGTACTGCTTGTCACAGGAGGCACAAGGAACAGCATAGGTGCCCACCTTCGCGGAGGAAGGAGGGCTAGTATGGATCAGGTTGCGACGGAGAGTGTTCACCTGGCGAAAGATCAGCCTGCAGTTGAGAGGGTGAAGAGGGCGACGGAGAGAGTAAATTTCCTCAGTGTAGGGCAGGCTGAGGACGGGCAAATGAGGAGTCAATTTAGGAGGAGAGTCGTGGTTGAAGGTACGCCGCGCCCTGGATAACGCGGTGTCGGGAACATGACCAGGGTAGCCCAGTTTGGAGAAAGAGCGACGAAGGAATAAAAGAGAGAGAGGTGTGACCCCCAGGTACTGGGGGTCACAGATGCGAAGGGCGCAAAGGAACAGCGAGGTGGCAACACCTCTCTTCACATGGAGAGGGTGGTATGAGAAGAAGTGTATGTACATACCACTATGCATGGATTTCCTGTATATGGAGAAGGAGAAGTGGTCAGCAGAGCGATGGACTAAGGTGTCCAAGAAAGGGAGCCTGTTGTCAACCTCCCATTCCACCTTGAAACGGATGGAAGGAGAGAGAGAGTTCAGCTGCATCAGGAAACCCGGAAACAGAGCAGGGTCATGAGGCCAGAGAGCAAAGACGTCGTCGACATACCTCAGCCAGATCGACGGCGACCGCCGAATGGAGATGGAAGGGAGAAGCTCAGACTCGAAGAATTCCATGAACAGCTCTCCCCTCTCTCCAGGACTGGAGAGAGGGGAGAGCCCATGGCAACACCGAACGTCTGAGAGTAAAAACGACCTTCGAGAGAAAAGGAATTAGAATCCACACACAGACGAATCAGCTGGAGGAAGGCGTCAGTGGGCAGAGGGAGACGAGGATCCTCTGCGGGGAGTCTCCTCTGGA
>NC_051392.1:35490108-35497608 GCF_015228065.2 Penaeus monodon
AGAGAGAGAAAAGAAAAAAAAAAAAAACCTTGAAAACAAGAGAGAAAGAGATAGATAGACAGATAGACATACAGACAGACAGACAGATAGATAGACAGATAGATAGATAGAGTGAGAGAGAGATTACAAGGATTAAACAAGTATTAAAAAAACAAAGCAAAGTGTACGAAGACATACAGAAAATCACAAATATGAAACAAAGAAAAAACAAGAAAAATAAATAAAAAAAAAAAAAACATAAACCACAAATAAAGGGACACAATAAAAACAAAACAAAACAAAAAATTGCAAGCTTCGTTATCCTAAGGGTGTCATACGCGGGGCAACATCGGCAATGTGATGTTCATATGAAGACAAAAAGAATCAGTTTATCAAATTTGGTAAACGATGACAAAAATCTGTGATGAAGAGATGCAAGGATGTGATGATGGGATGATGTGGGGTGATGGTGATGATGGTGGTGATGATGGTGGTGAGATGGTGGGAGATGTGATGATGGTGGTGAGGATGGTGGTGATGATGGTGGTGATGATGGTGTGAGATGGTGGTGATGATGGTTTGGGGATATGGGGGATGATGGTGGTGATGATGGTGGTGATGGTGGTGGTGATGATGGGGGTGATGATGATGGTGATGATGGTGGTGATGATGGTGGTGGGTGATGGTGGTTTATGATGTTGGTGATGATGGTGGTGATGATGGTGATGATGGTGGTGATGTGGTGGTGATGATGGTGGTGATGATGGTGGTGATGATGGTGGTGATGATGGTGGTGATGATGGTGATGATGGTGGTGATGATGGTGATTGCGATGGTGATAGCGCTGGGGAGGAGAGATTTAGGGGTGGTGGTAATTATATGTATATATGGGGGTTACACACAACACGCACACATCACGCACACAAACACACATTTAAAACCACTTTACACACACCACAAAATTATAATATATATATATATATATATATTATATTATAATATTATATATATATATATTATACAATACATATGTATACATATTATAATATTATGGTACACACGCAAATTACATATATATAAAATATATATTAATTATATAATATAATAATATATATAAATAATAAATAATATTATATATATATATAATATATATATATATATTTAAATATATAAAATATAAACAAAGTTTTTATTATATATATATATATATTATAATATATATATATATAATTTTATATTATATGTATATATATATATATTTTTTTTTTTTTTTTATTTATTTATTTATTTTTAAATAATCAAATCTATTTTTTTATTCCAATACAGGACATACGCAAATAAACCTCTCAATTCACTATTGGAGGTTTTTTGCAATGCAACCCTTGCTTGATTGGATGGTTCTTCCTAAAACAACCCGCGGTTCGGCGCGCTAACACCTGTGCCACGGGCGGCGACTTCCCTACGACACCTGCGTTTGATTTCTCAAGGCGTTATGTCGTTTTCGCCCTGAGATCAAGCTCGAGCCTGCAATCAGAGCGCAGGCATTTTATGACTCCAGTGCTTAACCACTGGTCATATATATATATAATATATATATATATATATATATTATATATATATATAAATTATATATATATATATATGAATATTCATATATATACATACATATAAATATATGTATATATATGAAACAATATGTATAATTATATGATTATATATAATTACACACACCACCCCACCACACACACACACACACATACACACATTTATCTCTCTCTCTTCTCTCTCTCGTCTCTCTCTGTCTCTCTCTCTCTCTCTCTCTCTCTCTCTCTCTCTCTCTCTCTATATATATATATATATAAAAGTAAAATATATATATTATATATATATATATATACACAAACACACATATATACTTAATATATATACATACATATCTCTCTCTATATCTACTATTATCTGTCTCTATATTATATGCGTGTGTGTGTGTGTGTGTGTGTGCGTGACGTATAATACACATTTACGTGAAGCACGACCTGCCAAATAAACTTAAACAAGAGCAAAGTAAACAAAAATAAACATTTTTTTTTTTTTTTCCGGATTATTTGCAAGCACTTGCAGGATCTCCCAAGCACGCTGCCGTTTCTTCCCGGAGATTGGCACATGTAAATATTCCATGCACCGCGGTCAGCGCTCGCGAAAGGGTCTGAGCGTTGGGTCTTCGGTTTTCCTTGAGATTCTCAATACATACACCGTTGCATGTCAGGGAGAGAGCGAGAGAGAGAGAGACGAGAAGAGAGGAGATAGAGAGAGGAGGACTGGAGTGAGAGAGAGAGAGAGAGAGAGAGAGAGAGAGAGAGAGATAGAGATTAAGATCTAGAGAGAGGAGAGAGAGAGAGAGAGGAAGAGAGGAGATGGGAGAGATGAGGAGAGAGCGGGGAGGGGAGAAGAAGAAGGAGAGGAGAGGCGACAGGAGAGAGAGGAGAGGAGAGGGAGAGAGAGAGGAGGGAAGAGGAGAGAGAGAAAGAGGAGAGGAGAGAGAGAAGGAGAAAGAGGAAGAGGAGAGAGATGGATAGAGAGGAGAGAGAGAAGAAGAAGAGATGAGTGAGAGAGAGAGAGGAGGCGAGGAGCGAGGACGAAGAGAGAGAGATGGAGATGGTGATGTAATGAGAGAGAGATGAGAGAAAGGAGGGAGGAGAGAGGAGCGGATGTGAGAGAGAGAGAAAGAGAGAGACGAGAGAGAGAGATGAGAGAGAAAAGAAGAAAAGAAAGAGAGAGAGAGAAGGACAGAGAGAGAGAAGACAGAGAGAGAGGAGAGAGAGAGCGAGAGAGAAAGAGGATGAGGAGAGAGAGAGAGCAGAGAAAGAGAGAGAGGGAGAGTAGATGAGGATGAGACGAGAGAGAGAGAGGATGAGAGAGATGGAGAGAGATGAGAGAAGTGAGAAAGAGAGAGAGAGAGATGGAGAGGAGAGAGAAAAAAAAGGAGAGAGAGAGAGAGAGAGACGAGAGGGAGAGAGAGAGAGAAGAGATGAGAGAGAGAGTAGGGGGGAGAGAGAGAGAGCGAGGGAGAGAGAGAGAGAGAGAGAGAAGGAGAGAGATGAGAGAGAAAGAGAAAAAGAAAGAAAGAGACAGAGAGAGCGAGGAGAGAGAGAGAGAGAGAGAGAGAGAGAGAGAGATGAGAGGAGAGAGAGAGCACGAGAGAGAAAGAGAAAAAGAAAGAAGGAGAGAGAGAGAGAGAGAAAAGAAAGGAAGATAAGAACCAAAGAAACACGAGAAGCAAAGAAAGAAGACTTGTTTCTGAAGGCGAGGATTTGAATGGGAATTATTTTCTCCTCTTATTCATCTCTTCTTTGTTGCGTTTGTCGAACTATAAAGGTATATATACTATATTATATATATAATATTATATATATATATATATATATAATATTAATATTATATATATATATATGTACACACCCCCACACACAAAACAAACAATCACACACACAAACAACCACACACACATACGCCACCACCCCCCAAAACACAAACAAAAACACACAAACACGCAATCACACACACACACCAACACCACCCACACACAACACCACACACACACACACACACACACACACACACACACACACACACACACACACACAACACACACTTTGGTGACGTAAAATTACTGATATTCTTAGCCAGTAAGTCTGTACCTTTCAATAAATGATAAAAAAAAAAAATAAATGGTAGAGAATTTCACATTTGCATTTTACTCAAGAAAAGAAATTATTATATTCTGATATAATTTTTTGTTAAGAAGCTTTTGCAAAAGGTGAACAACTTACTGCAAGTTCTGATATTCCTTCGATATGGCATTTGGCAATATTTCGTAACCTAACCATTAGTCATAAAAGTGAACATACAATTAATAGTTTAAGCTTTATATCCATTTTAATTATACCATATCAATACCTTCTCCTAGGTCCATAATTTAAAGTAAATTTCTGAAAATATCGTTTAGAAGTTGTATTTATAAGTTTGAAGTGTGATCAATAATAATCATAAACCATGTATCTCTTTCATAGGACAGAAAGGGTTAGGTTAAGTGTATCAAGTTTATTTACCATCCTGGCTATCTGCTCAGGCGTGCGGGCATCGTGATTCAGTTTTTACATGTATTTGGCATAGTACAGTATTCAGTGACTACTGTAACTGTACACGGTAAAATCAAATGTAAATCATACATCATACATGAAAATATTCCGTTGATATGATTTTGCCGCCCAGTTGTTTACATAAGGCTGCACTATAAGGGTGTCATCCCCAGTAGATTATCACAATCTGCTGAATGTCAGTTCGCGAAACCATTGCAGAATATGAAATCATCACCAATCCCTGTGTGCAAAGTCTTTGCAAAGGCAGTTTAACGGCATCAATTGCACTTTCCATACCAGACTCCCTCCCCCCTTTGGGGAAAAATGCTTTGGAAATTTTTTATAGCAGACATTTAATCCGTTTTTAGCCCTCGAAATTCCCGTAGTGTTTTTTTTTTTTTTTTTTTTTTTTTTTTTTGATAACAGAGCACGCACACATTTTTTTTTTAAATAATTAGCAATTCAATAGTTTTGCGATCAAACTATAGAACAAACGGAAAACGAAGGTATAATCAGAAGGCTGGTGGAAAGTATATGACAGGAAAGGCTGGGTTTGAATTTTATCGCATCGCTAACAAAAGAAAGGAAACACAAGAAAGGAACAAGAGAGGAGGGGAAAAGAAAGAATATACTTCCCATCCTCCTCTCTTTCTACTGTCCGTTTGCATGGCTGTGGGGTCTGTCTGTCTGACCGTGTGTCTGTGTTCTGTCAGACGCATTTCTGCTGGCCTTCGCTATCTCAAAACACACACGCACACACACAAACAAACAAATATACAAACAAATAATCAAACAAAACAACAAAACACACACAAACAAATAAAACAAAAAAACAAACAAACAAAACAAAAACAAACAAACAAACACACAAAACAAACACACACACAAAACAAACGAAACACAAACACACCACACACACAAACAAACAAAACACAAAACACAATCCAAGGAATGTTCACGAAATACGTTTTTCTCGTAGATTTATAAAAGAGTGAAAAGTTAAGGTTTGCAAGAATTCCATGAATATTTATACGTTCTATGAAATGTTGTTGTTGATACAAGATGATATATATCTATAAATATTTATTAAAAATATATTATATATATATTATATAGATATATATATAGTATATATGTATAACTTATCGTATGTAGTATATTATGTATATAGTATGTATCTATATATATATATATATATATATATATAAATATATATATATATATATATATATATATATATATATATATACATATTTACACGCACACACAAAACATATATATAGATATGATATAGCTTGACAGATATAGATAAATAGATAGATAAAATGATTTATAGCAAACAGTATATGGATAGAAAAAACAACAGAAAGATAGGTAGACAGATAACAATAGGTAGGTATATATACATATGTATATATATAATATATATGTATACCTATATACAAAATATAATTATATATATATAATAATAATATATATATACATATATATTATATATATATATATATATATATATATATATATATATATATATATATATACAACACACACACACACACACACACACCACACACACACACACACACCCACACACACACACACACAATATATATAGTATATACTATATATATATATATATATATTATCTATATATACCACACACACATTTATATATGTATGTAGATATATAGTATATATAGATATATATATATATATATATATATATCTATATTATATATATATTAATATATATATATATATATATACACTAACACACACCACACACAACACACACATACATATATATATAATATATCTATATATATTATATATATATAATATATAATATATATAATATATATATAATTTGAGCTGGTTTATGGCAGTATAGGGTTACATATTCCACCATAATTACCATGTGTGTTTAAATACAGTTTTCTCTTACCTTATTTAATATTCTCGTGAAAAGCAAATTTCACAAAGCTTATTTTGAAGAAGGAGAACACGAAAAATGAATGAATGACCCATAAAAAAAATTCATTAATTCTATGTATGTTCATGACTGATATAGAAAGTTACAATATAAACCATTAAGCACGTTAAGTGGACATTAACGTTAAAAGTAACCATTAACAATGTGCATCAACATTGAGATTTTAAACGCTAAATGTAACGCTATATTCTCGTTTCACAATGTTTCCTTAATGTTTCCCGTGGTTCGTATCACTTTAGAATTTAAATATAGAAATAGAAACAGAAATAGATATGGAGGAAAAGGATAAGGAGGAGGAAGAGGAGGAGGAGGAGGAAGAGAAGAGGAAGGGGACAGAAAGGGAGGAGGAGGAGGAGGAGGAGGAGGAGGAGGAGGAGGAGGAGGAAGAGGGAGGCGGAGGAATAGGGGAAGAGGAGGAGGAGGAGGAGGAGGAGGAGAAAGAAGGAGAAGAAGAAGAAGAAGAAGAAAGAAGAAAGAAGAAGAAAGAAGAAGAAGAAGAAGAAAAGAAGAGAAGAAGAAGAAGAAGGAAGAAGAAGGAGAAGAAGAAGATGAAGAAGAAAGAAAAAGAAAAAGAAAAAGAAAAGAAAAATGGAAAAGGAAAAAAGGAAAAAGAAAAAGAGAAAAAAGAAAAAGGAAAAAGAAAAAAAAATAGTAGAAGAAAGAAAAGGAAGGAGAATTCGCAAAAAGAAGACATGTAGAAATTAAAGGAAAGAAGACGAAGGAGAATTAGAAGAACAAATATGACGAAGAGGAAGAGGAAAATACGAAACAGAATAGAGAATTTCGAAGAAAAAAAATGAAAATTAGAAGAAAAGAATGAGGAATAGAAGAAATAATAAGATGAGAATAAGCAAAGAAAGAAAAAGGAGAAGTTAGAAGCAAATAGAAAACAAGAAGAAGACAAATGCGAATTAGAAGAAGACGAATAACACAAAGAAAATAAAACAAGAAAACGACGAAGAGAAGTGAAGGAGAAAAAAAAAAAAAAAAAAAGAATTTATTAATATCGAAAAATATTCTAAACTTTAATCTCAACGCATCAAGCAATTGAAAATTATATTAAAACATATAATAAACAACAAAAAAAAACAATTTAACACATATACCATGAGATTAGAGCAGTAACACAATATTATCAGTAAAACATTACCAGGAAATTTTCCAAAATTGTTTCTCCGAAAACGGGAAAATAATTAGTTATTTTAAAGAATATCTTATTTTGCATATCGAGGACGGATGATCAGATTGATATTGAATTAATGCGATTAAAAGATGATTTCCTAAAGGTAACGGGGAAGGGAGGGGGAGGAAGGGGGAGGGGGAAGGGTTGTGGGGGGGGGGAATTTAAGATCTGAAACATATAAAAAAAAAGGGTTTTATCATTGCTAT
>NC_051392.1:35514565-35517065 GCF_015228065.2 Penaeus monodon
TCTCTCTCTCTCTCTCTCTCTCTCTCTCTCTCTCTCTCTCTCTCTCTCTCTCTCTCTCTCTCTTTCTCTCTCTACATATTTCTGTCATTTAATCGGCCTGCTGCCATATGTTCGTTTTTATCAATTCCTTTTTTTTTTCTCTCTCCCGGTCTTTCTTTCTTTCTGTACTCATCTCGAAGCCCATAATTAGATTTTGATTTGTATCCTATCTGTATGTATTCAAAGCCTTTATTTTAGTTGTCGCATATAAGGTCCTTATATATATATGTATATATATATATATATATATATATATATATATATATATATATATATATATATATATATATATGTATATATATATACATATATATATATATATATATATATATATATATATATATATATATATATATATATATATATATATATATATATATATATATTATACATATATTTATATATATATATATATATGACTAGATATACATATATCTTTCTCCTTCTTCTCCTCCCTTCATCTTCTTTTCCTTCTCCTTCTCCTTCCTCCTCCCTCTTTCCTTCTCCTCCTTCTTCTCCTTCCTTCACCTTCTTTCTGCCACATCATTCTTCTCCTTCTCTCGCTTTTTTCGCGCCAAAAAGTACCTGAATAGCCGGAGACTTTTCCGAAACCCTTCAAAGATCGCTCAGTTCCCACTCTCATATTTCTCCGAATCCAGATAAACTATATAAAGTTTTCTTGTTTGAATTCTGTAATTTCTCTTGGTGTTCGAAGCCCTGCATACAAACGGCCTCACTTTCGATCTTGGGTACAACGGCTGTACCGACATTAATCGAGAACATTCTTCGAACGCGTTGTTCAAAGCCTTAAACCCATCTATTCGGACAAGTTTTTTTTCCCTCTCCTATTTTTCTCTTTTTCCCCCTTCGGGCAGGGATTCGGACACTGGGCACGTGCCCTATAAGCTAGTAAACTTCCCTTGCAACAATTGCAACTAGCGGGCGAAGCTGAGAAATTGCCACAGAAGGAGAATTTCTTGCAACAAGGGCGGGGGTGGGGGTAAGGAGGACAAGACTAAGGGGGAGGGGGAGGGGTATGAGGGGGCAGTGCGAGGGGGGGGAGGGACATGGGAGAGGGAGGAGGGGGGGATGTCATACGAAGGTCAAACCTCGGATGATATTGCCAAAGTTGCAAGAAATCTGTTGCAAGTTTCAACATTAGTGATGCTGGCGGAAAGCGGGTCTCAATTAAGCGTAATGAAGAACGCGAATGTTCTCTTGAGGTTCTTCCGCGGAATTATTTGTATTTTTAATTTTAATTACCATAAGTACTTTTTATGTGTGTGTGTGTGTGTTGTGTGTGTGTGTGTGTATTTGAGTCTATATATGTACGTGTGTACGTGTGTGTGTGTGTGTGTGTGTGTGTGTGTGTGTGTGTGTGTGTGTGTGTGTGTGTGTGTGTATGTGTGAGTGTGTGTGTGTGTATGTGTGTGTGTGTGTGTCTGTGTGTCTGTGTTTGCGGTTGTGTGTGTCCTTGTGCGTGTGTGTGTGTTTCTATTTGTATCTGTACATATATGTGTAGTTTTTTGTATCTGTATCTATATAGGCGTGTGTATTTACATCTGCGTGCGTATCTATACACATATGCGCTAAAGTACGCCCGTGCATATGAGTCGATAGACGTATTAAAACACTCATATGAACACACATAACGACCTCCCCCACCCCCAACCCCCCCATTCATATCTGCTACACCACTTATCCCATAACACGCCATCTGTTGAGCGTATGATTGCTAGTCTTTTAGATTATGGCCTATTTCATGAGTATGCCCAGAGACCAATATCATACTTATAGGCCTAAGCAGATGGTATCAGGAAAGATATGAACATGTGTGACGGATGTGATCTGTATTTACGTGCATATATCTTATATATTATATTTTTTAGTGTGTATGTCAAGAATAAATGTACCATTCGATGTAGATGAGGCTTGATTAAATGTTACTGTAGTTTTAGAAAAAAAAATGGAGACGAAATGAGTCTTTGAATTCTATATTACAATTTTGAACACGATAGACAAAGGAAGGTCGGTTGAAAAGGTTCGAGTAGATCACTTAATGGAAATTCGAGTGGAAGGAAGGGGATGGGAGGGGGGGGGAGGGGAGGAGGAATCTGGTGGGAAAGGTTAAAGGAGGAAGGAGGCAGGAGGGAAGGGAGGGAGGGGGGGGAGAGAATGAGAAGGGAGGAAAGGAACAGAAAGAAAAGGAACGGAAGAGGAGAAACGGAAGGGGAAGGAAAAGGAATGGAAGAAAGAGAAAAGAAGAACGAGAAGAGACAGGGGAGAGGAAAGGAATAAAAGAGGAGGAGATAGTATGACACAAGGAGTAATGGAAACGTTCGAGAAAATTGTCCACAAAAAAAAAACACACACACAGTGACCAACAACTCATCCCGTCACCTGTGAACACAAAGACGACACTGGCGCTTCTGTTTTCCGTTACGTCGCCCTTTCTCTGCAA
>NC_051392.1:35534565-35539565 GCF_015228065.2 Penaeus monodon
ATAGTAATGATGATAATAATGATGATGATAATGGTCATAACAATAACAATAATAATGATAACAATATTGATAAAAGTAATAATAATAATAATAATTTCTATTATCGTCGTTATCATTATATTTTACTATCATCAGTATTATTATTATCACTATTATTACTGTTATAATCATTATTACTATGATAATATGATAATGATATAATACTAATAATAATAACAATAATTATAATAATAATAATAATAATAATAATAATAATAATAATAATAATAATAATAATAATAATAATATTAATAATGATAATAATAATAATAACAGCATTAACACTGATAATGATAGCAGCATCAATAATAATAATGATAATGATAATGGTAATAATGATATTAATAATAATAATAAACAATGATGATAATAATAATAATAAATAACAATGATGATAAAGATGTTAGTAATGATGATTATAAAAGTGATGATAATTAGAATTATTTGTAATTATAAAAAAATAGGATTATAATAATAATAACAATAATGATAAGATGGCAATAATAACAACAACAATAATAATGGTAATGGTAATAATAATGATGATGAGTATGACGATGATGACAATAAAATAAAGCAATAGTAATATTTTTAATAATAATAATGACAATAATAATAATGATAAAAAATATAAGGGTAATAATGATAATGATAATACTAAGAATAATATCAATAATAATTGTTATTAGTTTTGTCGTTTTTATCATTATGATATTAATAATAATGATAATATCAACAACAGTAAAAATAATAATGACAATGATAACAATGATAATAATAATAATGATGATGATAATGATAATGATAATAAAAATGAGTGATTCGGTTTAACGTCCCGAACTCCCTCCCAAGGACAAAGACGATGCCCTGTTTCGAGGGACGTTGGTTCTGGCAAGTAGCGGCTGTTGCCTCGAGTGGACGCCCTCCCTCTCTACTCTCTGAACCACTGGTGCCGGAGTCGAACCGCGGCAGCTGGGTGGACGACCCTCGTGATTCTAATAATAATGATGATAATGATCATGATATTAATAATTATTATTTTAATTATAATAATAATAACTGTGATAATAATGATAATGACAGTGTTAATATTGTCATAATGATAAGCACTGTCATAACAATAATAATGATAACAACAACAACAAACAATAATAGCAGTAATAATAATAATAGTAACAACAGTGATACTGATTATGATAATAAAGTTACCGATGACGATATTAATTTCTCTGCCTTTCCACATTGTTGTTTTGTAAACAACTTTATGTGCTTCTGAAACCAAACATAGTTCTTACCCTCACTAATTGAAGATGACGTCAATATAAACTGTGCATTAATAGCAAAGGTTAAAAAGACAAAGTGAGAAAGAGAGAGAGAGAGAGAGAGAATGAGAGAGAGAGGGGTGGGGGAGAGAGAGAGAGAGAGAGAGAGAGAGAGAGGAGAGAGGAGAGAGAGAGAGAGAGAGAGACAATATTTAATAGTGGGACTTTTCATAAAGCAGAGAGAAACAGAGTGAGAGAGAGAGAAAGAGGGGGTGAGAGAGAAAGAGAGAGAGAGAGAGACAGGCAGACAGACAGAGAAAGAGAGAAAGATAGAGAGAGAGAGAGACAGATACAGAGAGAAAGATACAGAAACAGACAGAGAAACAGAGAGAGAGGGAGAGAGAGACAGAGACAGACAGATAGACAAACAGACAGAGAGACAGAGACAGAGAGAAAGGGGAGTGATATAATAAAACAGAAAAATAAACAGAAGCCGAGACAAAGAAAAGAGACAAACACACAAACTCAGACACACTTTACACCCACACTTACACACGTGCCAACACCTTCCCCCTTTGGCACCACACGAAAGAAAATGCCAAATACCAAAATACCCAAAATGCCAAAATAATATCAAAATACCCAAATGATTTAAAAAATGGTACCAAAATGGTACCAAAATAATACCAATACCAAATATAATAACAGAATAATACCAATACCAAAAATAATAACAAAATACCAATATCAAAAAAAATTGCCAACTACCAAAATGATAACAAAAATGATACCAAAATGATACCAAAATAATACCAACATAATACCAAAATAACACCAAAATGATACCAAAATAATACCACACATAATACCAAAATAACACCAAAATGATACCAAAATAATACCAAACACGTCAGACTCAGCGCTCCCTCGCACGATACCAGAGAAGTGCCGAGTAAGAAGGGCATATCCGTCAGGGGAGGGTAATACGTGGGAGAGAAACGGCCTGGAATACGTAGGGGGCGTGGTTTCGAGTGGCGGAGGGGGGGGGGAGACCCCTCTCCTACCCTCTCCCCCTCCCCACACTTCCTCTCGTTTTTTTTTTTTTTTTTTTTGCTTTTTGCTTTTTTTTTTTTTTTTTTTTTTTTTTTTTTTTTTTGCTTTTTCTTTTTTTTTTTTTTTTGCTTTTTTTTTTCTTTTTTTTCTCTTTTTCTCTCTTTCACTCTCTTCTCTCTTCTTCTTCTTCTTCTTCTTCTGTGTCTTTTCTTTCTTTCTTTCTTTCTCATCTTTTCTTTTTATCTTTAAACTTGTCTCCTTCTCGATCGTTCCTCTGTTCTTGTATCTTTTCCCTTATTATTTTTTTTTCTTCTTGTTCTCTTCCCCTCATCCTTTCTCTCTTGTTTCTCTTTCTTATTACCCTTTTCACTTAACCCTTTCCTACCTTTTTTTTCCTTCTCTCTCGTCTATTCCTGTTTATTGTCTCTTCTTCCACATTCCATTCCCCTCTCTCCTCTCACCTCTCATTCCCTTCATTTCTCTCGTCTCTTTCTCTCTCCTTTACCCTTTTCCATCTTTCCCCTCTCTCTCTTTCCCTCTTTCCTTATCCTCTTTACCTTAATTTATTTTTCCTCTTCCCCTTTTCCCCTTTCCCTCTCCCCTTCTTCTCCCTCCTTCCCTATTCCTTTTCACACTCACCCTCCCTCTCCCCCTTTTTACCCCCCCTTTCCTCTCCCTATTTCTCCCTCCTCCCCCATCCCCTCTCCCCCTCCCTCTCTTCCCCCA
This sequence comes from Penaeus monodon, assembly GCF_015228065.2. NCBI lineage: Eukaryota > Metazoa > Arthropoda > Malacostraca > Decapoda > Penaeidae > Penaeus > Penaeus monodon. The sequence continues at coordinate 35,537,646 of NC_051392.1, forward strand.
GTATTCCTTTCTACTCCCTCTCTTCCCCTGTTCCCCTCCCCCTCTCCCCCTCCCCCATCCCCTCTTCCCCTTCCCTCTCCCCTCTCCCCCTTTCTAACCCCCCCTGCTCCCCCTCTCTCCCTTCCTACCTCCCCTTCCTCTCCCTCTTCCCCCATCCCCCCTCACCCACCCCCGCCCCCTCGAGCGAAATTGCCAAAGTTGTGAGAATTCCGGAAAACTTGGAGAGAAATTTGCTCAATCACCAAGATGGCGGAGAAATGAAAAGAACGGAGGAGTTTAGGAAGCGAGAGGCAGCCAGCGCGGGACGGGCGTGGGCGGGATTGCATGGGATACGTGGGCGTGAGTTATTGCCCAATGCGGGGTAAACAGTCACATGTACGAGCGTGCGCGAGATACGGAAGCACGCACGTACGTATGCACGCACTCACACGCACGTATGTATGCACGCACGCACACACACACACACACACACACACACACACACACACACACACACACACACACACACACACACACACACACCACACACACACACACACACACACACACACACACAACACCACGCACACACACACAAAACACACACACACACAAAAACACACAAACACACACACACACGTAGTAGATGGATAGACAAGTTAAATTTCCAGATAGAACCACCGATAGATAGAAAAAAATAATAATAATAAATAAAAAATAAAAATGAAAATAAACAGACAGACGGACAGATAAACAGACAGAGCTATCGTTATACAGACATATGGCAGACAGATACACCCCCCCCCCCCGACAAAGAAGCTGATCTCCCAATCCATTTATACTGATCTCAACTAAGCCTCCTAAGTCATTACCACCCGAATCGAACAAGTCCATAAGCCGATTGATACGATGAAGTCGAAGCCACGCGTTGAGACACGGCTGCAACAGCAACGAGGTCAACACACAATCTTTTGTTTCTAGTTTCAGGTCATCTCTTTCGGGAGGAGAGGTCACGGGGAAAGTGGTGTTGTGTTTGTTTGTTTTCAAAGGGAAATTGTTGTATGTGGTTCGTAAACGGAATTGTTTTTGTGGTTGTTAAAGGAATTGTTGTTTGTGGTTGTTAAAGGAATATGTTGTTTGTGGTTGTTAAAGGAATCTGTTGTTTGTGGTTGTTCAGGGAAATTGTTGTTTGTGGTTAAGGGAAATTGTTGATTGTGGTTGTTAAGGGTAATTGCTTGTAGTTGTTAATGGAAATTGTTGTTTGTAGTTGGTAAGGGGATTTGTGGTTTGCGGTTGTTTTAGGAAAATTGTTGTTGCTAGTGTTGTTTTCGTTGTTGATTTCATGTGCTACTCTATCAATTAATGTTATTGTAGACTCTCTCTCTCTCTCTCTCTCTCTCTCTCTCTCTCTCTCTCTCTCTCTCTCTCTCTCTCTCTCTCTCTCTCTCTCTGTCTCAGTTTCCCACTCTTCTAATTTCTTATTTGTCCACATTTTCAGCCTTTTTCTTGTCTTTTCTTTTTAGAATCCCCCATACCTTTTAGAGTTTCTCACTTTCTTCCTCCCCCTCACGCTCCCCTCCATTTTCTTTGCACTTCCCCCGTTTTCTGTTAACAAAGACATGCCAAGAATTCCTCCACAAGACTAACGCGATCGTCTTTTCTCATGCTTGAATTGTCCAAAACAAATTTTCTTTTCTTTTTTTCGGAAAATTGTTTGGATTTCGGATCGCTGTTCCTTCCGCTGCTCGGAGATTGCGACATGATACGGAATGTGAAGGTGATTTGATTTTTATTTTTGAATCTCCAGGAACGGGAAAGTTGTATTAATGTCTTCAGGATGAAATTATATACACTCGTAAAATGGTTTGATTTCGAAGACCAAATGCGTATTTTGATTTAGACTTTCGAAAATTCGAACATTACCGATCTCTGCTAAAAACG
>NC_051392.1:35557065-35567065 GCF_015228065.2 Penaeus monodon
CTGGCAAAGTGTCTCACTCCCCTTCTTGGCACCTTCTCTCCTGCTCACCTGCGCCACTCTCAGGACTTCATCTCCCGCGTTCGCGGAGCTTCACCGGTGACCATGATGAGCTGGACGTTGACTCCCTGTTCACCAAGGTCCCGCTTGATGATTCCTTGCTTTCCTCCAGAGGAGACTCCCGCAGAGGATCCTCGTCTCCCTCTGCCCACTGACGCCTTCCTCCAGTGATTCGTCTGTGTGTGGATTCTAATTCCTTTTCTCTCGAAGGTCGTTTTTACTCTCAGACGTTCGGTGTTGCCATGGGCTCTCCCCTCTCTCCAGTCCTGGAGAGAGGGGAGAGCTGTTCATGGAATTCTTCGAGTCTGAGCTTCTCCCTTCCATCTCCATTCGGCCGTCGATCTGGCTGAGGTATGTCGACGACGTCTTTGCTCTCTGGCCTCATGACCCGGCTCTGTTTCCGGGTTTCCTGATGAACCCCCCATCCGTTTCAAGGTGGAATGGGAGGTTGACAACAGGCTCCCTTTCTTGGACACCTTAGTCCATCGCTCTGCTGACCACTTCTCCTTCTCCATATACAGGAAATCCATGCATAGTGGTATGTACATACACTTCTTCTCATACCACCCTCTCCATGTGAAGAGAGGTGTTGCCACCTCGCTGTTCCTTTGCGCCCTTCGCATCTGTGACCCCCAGTACCTGGGGGTCACACCTCTCTCTCTTTTATTCCTTCGTCGCTCTTTCTCCAAACTGGGCTACCCTGGTCATGTTCTCGACGCCGCGTTATCCAGGGCGCGGCGTACCTTCTACCACGACTCTCCTCCTAAATTGACTCCTCATTTGCCCGTCCTCAGCCTGCCCTACACTGAGGAAATTTACTCTCTCCGTCGCCCTCTTCACCCTCTCAACTGCAGGCTGATCTTTCGCCAGGTGAACACTCTCCGTCGCAACCTGGTCCATACTAGCCCTCCTTCCTCCGCGAAGGTGGGCACCTATGTTGTTCCTTGTGCCTCCTGTGACAAGCAGTACTTTGGCGAAACAGGCGCCAGTCTTACCAAGCGTCTGTCTCAACATAAGTACGCTATATCCAGGGGACACAACAATAACGCCCTCTTTTGCCATCAGTGGGACACTGGCCATCAGATCGACTGGTCAGCAGCGCGGATTGTGTTTCCTTCCGCCGATGTCCACTCCCGCAGACTGGTGGAATCTTCCTTTATAAAGTTGCTGCCTAATTTCAACTTGAACAGCGGCTTTTCTCCTGCTGACAGTCTCCTTGCTTCCAATATCCTCCGCCTTCTACCGTATGCCGGCCACCCGGCGCATAGTCCGCCCGATCCTCCGACCTGATGTGACCTTCCTCTGCTTCCGTTCGTCTGTCCACCCGCCCCGTGTTCCCGCGTTGCCTCTCCTCTCTCTCTTTTATACCCCCTCCTCTCCCTTTCCTCTTCAGACCTGAAGATGGAATCCAGGTGGATTTCGAAACTGTAGTCTCATTTTCAATAAATCTAGTTTTTGTATTGTGGGTTTTTCTTCCATTGTATCAGCACGGAAGAGTGTTTTGCTATTCATATATGTATATATCCACAGTATATATGTGTGTGTGTGCGTGTGTACATGTGTATATTAATAGATACATATACTATGTTCATCTATCTATTTTTCGGTGAACCTTTATGTGCAATTCTTTCACTACTTATCTATCCCCACTATACAAAAATAAAAGATCTGTAAAATCCCAATATCTATAAAAGGCGCTATTTTAGTAAGAGCATTTGGATAAAATCGAGAGAAGCAGAAATGCAAAATACAGGCATTTATGATCTATCGTGTTTTTATATCCATATTTTTATCACATATGGCACCTCTGACGTTATCCCGTTTCTTTTTCATCTATTTATTTTAATTTTAACTCCATCATTTTTTGTGTGTGTGTGTCGCGTGATTTCAGTGATAATAACGACGGTATATATTTCTCTAGCAGCATGTCTGTATGTATGAACATGTGTGCGTGTATATTTGTATGTGTGTGTATGTGTGTGTGTGTGTGTGTATGTATGTGTGTGTATGTGTGTGTGTGTGTGTATGTATGTATGTATGTATGTATGTATGTATGTATGTATGTATGTATGTATGTATGTATATGTGTATGTATGTATGTATGTATGTATGTATGTGTGTGTGTGTGTATGTATGTATGTATGTATGTATGTATGTATGTATGTATATATTGTTTGTTTGTTCAACAGCCATTTATTCCACTGCAGGATCTAGGCCTCTCACGATTTATTATTTGGCAGTACCACCTTTCCCTGATTGGATGCCCTTCCTAATCAACCACGGTTCGGTGCGTTGACACTTTTGCCACGGCGGTGACTTCCCCTACGACACCTGCGTTCGGTTTCTCAAGGCGATATGTCGTTTTCAGGCTCGAACACGGGCCTTTTTTACAATTGCTGTGGCAGGGAATTGAACTCGGAAGCACGAGGGTCTGTATATATATGATTATATATATATATATATATATATATATATAATATATATATATATATATATATATATATATATATATATATGTGTGTGTGTGTGTGTGTGTGTGTGTGTGTGTGTGTGTGTGTGTGTGTGTGCGTGAACATATGTGAGTGTATGTATGTATCTATATAAATATGCATATAGATGTATGTGTGTGTAAGTATGGAAGTACTTGAGCATAAGCAAGTTTCTATTCCTTATTTTTCCTAACCCCTTTTCTTTTCTTATTTTATGTTGTAGCAACACGACCCCCGCAAACTTCCCAGGCTGGGTCGCATCAGGTCCACAGCCACATCCTCGCCCTCTCCCCAGCAGGAACTTCTATGGACTCCCTGCAGAGACCTGACTGGCTGACCCCTCTCCTCTCTCTCTCTCTGGACCTCGGGCTCCCCTCGTTCCCTGCTCGTCTATACAGTCCACGTATACATCAACCGCTGAATCTTGAACCGAGCAAACACGTCACCTACAAGAAATATCCACATCCACAAACACGTCATATACACGACATATTCACATCCACAAGCACGTCACATATTCATCATATTCACAAGCACGTCGCACATTCATCATATTCACATACACAAACACGTCATATTCACGACACAGTCGCATCCACAAACATGACTTATTCACATCCACAAACGCGTCACATATTCCCATCCACAAACACGTCACATATTCCCATCCACAAACACGTCACATATTCCCATCCACAAACACGTCACATATTCCCATCCACAGACACGTCACATATCCATCATATCCACACCAGCCCCACGCCACAAAAGCGCTCATGCAGCAACCCTCGCTCACCCAGTCTCACCTCAGCAAACAGCAGTAACACAGGATTAGCAAAACCTCAGCCGACTGAGGTTCCTTCCAGCTTTCCCCTCAGTCCTCCTCTTCACCCCAGGCACCCAGCTTTACCAGTGGGAACTCACACCCACTACAGACCCTCCGTAGAGAGATCTGGATCAGTTCATGTTTTAAAGGTAACCAATCTACTACAATTTTACTTTTTTGGGATTTTTTTTCTTTTTTTTCTTTTTTTTTTTACCAACAAAGCCAAAGATCAGGCAAGCACGGGATGAGTTACGTCAGATGTTTGTGGAAGCGAAAACGTGATTTGGGGAGGAGAATTTTCCGTAGACATAAGCATTCTTTGATTACTTTAGGCCTAAGACGTATTTTAAAAATCACGCAAGGATGGAGAGGGGGGCGAGGCGGGAAACAAATAACAGAAAATAAACATACCAAGTTATATATATATATATATATATATATATATATATATATATATATATATATATATATATATATAATATATATATATATATATATATATATATATATATATATATATATATGTATGTATATATATATATATTCATATTTTACTCGACTTTTACTTGAGTTTTTGCTTTCTTTTACATTTTTGTCTATTTTTACGATCTTCTTTACTTCCCCTTTTACTCCTTTCTCGTGTCTTTTCACTTACTGTAACTTAGATGTTAGTTCTTGTTACTGTTTTTTAAGCCCTTCTGGCATACTTTCCGTTTTTCTTAACCCCCTCTGGCGTATTTCTGTTCATTCGTAAGCCCTTCTGACACTTGTCCTTCTTTACGTCTTAACTGGTTTTTACTTTGGTGCCTTCTCCGCGGCTCCTTTTGTTCATTCTAGGATTTTGTATTTTATTCATCATGCATCATATATCGTTGCTGGTAGACCTGCATCTCCGGGGATAGTTGGCTTGCGAGGTCGTGTGGTTTCCGAGCCTTCAGCTTGGTCCCCTCACCCCCTTTTTCGAGGAACGGACGGGGCCCCTCATTTTCCTGGGCCCCTAAGTCTCTTGAAGTCTCCTGCCTCAAGGGTGGCCTCGTTTGCGGATATATGTGTGTGTATATATATATATATATATATATATAATATATATATATACATATATATATACACACACAACATGTATATATATATATATATATATAATATATATATATATATATATTATATATATATATATTATATATATATATATATATTCCCTCACGATTCCGATGTCTCTAAAATATCTGCTGTACCTATTTTTAAAGATCCACCTCACACTGAAAAATGATCCTGAAAATGCACACCTATCTAAATATTCTACTCACAGTCACATATCGATCCACGTCTACATATTCTCTAACCATAAACATTAATCACCAAAGAACAGAAATGGAATATTACACACAAAAAAAAGAAAAAAATCTAATACATGTTATACACACACGTATGTCAATCAACAGCAATAAACAGTAACGTGGATCTGTGGCTGTTAAGCATTGATCAAAGGCTAGTACGTAAAAAATTAGCTTTGTTGACTTCTCATCGTGATAATGGGTTTGTCGTCATTAACATGATTTTTTTTTTATCACAAGCTAATTCAGGGAAATGGGATCAAAAACATACTGGTCTACTTACCTTTATTTTTTTCAATTTGCAAAGGGATATGTTAGTGTGTATTTTATGTGTATAAACATATAAATAGAGAGATAGAAAAAGACAAATATAGAGCTGTAGATGTAGTTGTAAATATAAATGTAAATATAAATTTACATATAATTGTAAATGCAAATGTAAATGTGTTCGTAAATGCAAATGTAAATGTAGTTGCAAATGTAAAAGTAAATATAATTGTAAGTGTATTTGTAAATGTAAATGTAAATTTTAATATAGATATAAATGTAAATATAAATGTACATATATGTAAATATAAATGTTAATATAAATATATATACAAATGTACATATATGTAAATGTAAATGTTATCGTTCTTGTCACTGAAACGTTACTCCACATTCGACAAGTCAAATCCTACTTGTCTGTGGCATTCACTCAGAACGAAAAGGATTAAACGTTTGTAAGATTATGTGAATGAGGACCCCAAATGAAGCCACCCGTGAGGCAGGAGACTTCAAGAGACTTAGGGGCCCAGGAAAATGAGGGGCCCCGTCCGTTCCTCGAAAAAGGGGGTGAGGGGACCAAGCTGAAGGCTCGGAAACCACACGACCTCGCAAGCCAACTATCCCCGGAGATGCAGGTCTACCAGCAACGATATATGATACATGATGAATAAAATACAAAATCCTAGAATGAACCAAAGGAGCCGCGGAGAAGGCACCAAAGTAAAACCAGTTAAGACGTAAAGAAGGACAAGTGCCAGAAGGGCTTACGAATGAACAGAAATACGCCAGAGGGGGTTAAGAAAAACGGAAAGTATGCCAGAAGGGATTAAAAAACAGTAAAAAGAACTAACATCTAAGTTTCAGTAAGTGAAAAGACACGAGAAAGGAGTAAAAGGGGAAATAAAGATCGTAAAAATAGACAAACATGTAAAAGAAAGCAAAAACTCGAGTAAAAGACGAGTAAACGGGTAAAGCTTAAATAAAAGAAACGAGTAAAAACACAAGATAAAAGTAAGTAAAATTCAGAATAAGTAAAAAGTAAAAAACACAGCACATCACAGTAAAACGTAACGCAAAAGAATAAACACATCCAGCATAGACACACCAAGGCAAGTAAAAGGGGCAGCGCAACCTTGTTTCAGCATCCGCATTATAAAATCCAGACAGGTAATCCAAAAGGTAGAGCCACAGAACAGCCAGAATATCCACTTCTTTTATTAAACATAAACAAGGAGGTTACATTAACTCCCGCGGACGGAAGCGTAGCACATAAAATGGTAAAATGATAAATAGGAAATGTTATAATGAAATAAAATATACAAAAGATAAAACCATAAACTAAAAGCAATAAAACGTTAAGAGAAACCATTTAAAATATATGTAAATATATTCAAAGATACTTAAAACAATCAGCTGCCATTCATTAATAAAAACCGTAAAACCAGTAACATTATCTCGTTGTAAAAGAGAGATTAAAAAGATAAATGAAAAGAAACCATTAAAGAATATATAAATGAACATAAAACACAAGAGATAAAAATGGTAAAAGAAATATGCACTCGCAGCAGATGTGGGTGTCCCCTTTATCCGCACATCTTGTGAATTATTGTAAACTGTATGTAGATAACGAAAGACATCAATGGTGTTTTTAGTCACTATGTGGATAACGAAAGATTTTAATGGTATTTTTAGTCACTGTATGTGGATAACGAAAGACTTTAATGGTATTTTTATTAATAAATGTACAAAATTATGTAAATCAGCGTGAAATTCATGTAAAAAGAGCCAGCATAATACAAAAAATGAATAAAAGGAAGCGTAAAAATGAGGCTGGCAGAGGGAAGTGGCCCGTCTGTGCTCGACTCGCCCTGTGGATTACGGCAGGATGCTGGGTAGGATAAGGGTAGGATGGGAGCAGGAGAGGATTGGGTTAAAGGCAGAAAGTAGGGCAACCGGGGAACGAAGGAACAAGAAGAGGGTGCGAATAAAAGGGGTATGAGGGGAGATGCGGCAGGATACAGGGCAGGGTACGGATAGGATGGAGGCAGGATAGTATAGGGATAGACTTAAAAGGTTGAACAAGCAAGGAAAACGAGTAGATGAGGGAGAAACTACCGTGGAAGTAGAGATAAGGGGAATAAAACGAGGAAACAGGAAGAGGGTGCGAATAAGGTTACGAAAAGGTATAGAGGGATCGGGGGCAAGGAAGGAGAGACGGGGGGGGGGGTATAGATGATGGGTATGGTGAGGGGGGGGGGGGTTGAATACCTCTACAGAGAAGCTGTAAGAAATGAAAATGTGAAAGGGAGTATCTAGAATGCCCTCGCTCCACAGATTATCAGGAGCGAAGACAGGCGACTCCCAATCTTAGCATTCTCCTTAGACACAGATATCACCCCACGTTGCCATAGAAGCAGGGAAGTGGTCTTGCATGTGTGGGCAGATTGAATATAATTCCCCTGTTATCAAGGTATTTTTCAAGCGTCTTTTCCCGCCCTATTCCCACATATCTGCTCCTCAAAGGAAAGGGAGTCGATCCAAGAGGAAGCGAGACTTACCTGGCAACAACCGCAAGACTGGTGGAAGAAGAGGATAAAAAAAAAGGAAAAAGAAAAAAAACATACACAAAAAAAAGGACACGCACACGCAGACATACACACAGAGACACACAAACAAACAAACACACACGTACACACACACACACACACACACACACACACACACACACACACACACAAACAAACACAACACACACACACACACACACACACACACACACAAGCAACTCACTGGAGGCAACCATCCTTCTAAGGGGCGTGCGTGGATTCCAACAGTTCTTGAAATGTAATTTGGATTATGTACAGAAAATACATATAAGGATAATGTTGTAATGTTTGTGTACTTTGTTAATCCTGGTATAATGTTTCCATTATTATAATACCTTGTTCATGTTAATATAATGTTAAAATTAATATAATGCTAATGTTATACAGTACTAATATACCTTGAAAAAAAAATCGTTGATATCTAATACAAACGCATTATGGATTTTTGATAAGTATAACCTTTGGATAGAAGTTTATTATGGTATATCACTATATTAGATTATATTACGAGGAGTTAATATACAGACAAGCAAACCATCACAGAAATTTTAAGTTCATATAAGTTACTTTTTTTCTTTTTTTTTTTTGGGGGGGGGTTGTGTGGTTTGTAGTAGCCTTTAGTAAACAGGACACATAGTCCTTGTGATGAATGTAGAACTAGGTATAAATAAACACGTATTTTTTCTCCCTAGCACAAGATCTGTATTTGATGCGATTCGACTAAATGCATTTCTGAAGATTTATCGCCTGTTTGTAGTATTTTGTTTTAATATAGTAATTCAAGGAGGGTCTTAGGGTAACTAATGTAATTATTCGTGTAATCAGGTAATGAACCTTCGTACACTCTTAAAAAGGGAAAGGGATCGGTCTGATACTTATGAAGGAAGGGGGGGGGTTGACGTCAGAAATAGATCGATCTGACACTTCTGAAAGGAGGGCAGAGTGACGTCAGAAATAGATCGATCTGACACTTCTGACGGAGGGCACAGTGACGTCAGAAACGATTTGATTGACACATATGAAGGAGGGAAGAGTGACGTCAGAAATAGCTCGATCTGATGTCAGAAACTAAGTAACTAAAGAACACAACGCAACAAAGAAAGAATCAAAGTGAATAGCAACAGATGAATATACTTGCTCGTGCGTTTCGAGAGAGATTTTTTTTTATTGCAGTGATATTGATAACGCAATCTATTTATCATTATTCTGCTTCCTACCTTTATCCCCATCTTTAGAATGACTGAAAGAGGGAGTGGCGGCGCCGATAATCGTGTATAGAACATGGAGACCTATTTATTAAGATAATCAATTATAAATCAATTGTATGACATGCACATAAACATGCACATGCACATAAACAGACATGCAAACGACCAAATCATGCAACGCAACTGCCGCACTCTTCGGTCGTCGAAAATGCAAGCAAGCAATTGTTCTCTTGTGCAATATTTCGTTCAATCTGCAAATTGCACACTTCACACCTGCAATGGCTTTGCATGTCCATCATGGACGTGTTATGTGATGCAACTTTGTCGGCTTCTGTTCGGGAACCAATTCATCAACTCGAGTAACCCGAATTCCTGGCTTTTTTTTTTTTTTTTTTTTTTTTTTTTTTTTTGGTTACATCGCGATTATCAAAGGTGATGTTTACGTTATATTGTGTGTGTGTGTGTGTGTGTGTGTACGTGTGTGTACGTGTGTGTGTGTGTGAATATATATGTGTGTATATATGTATATATATATATATATATATATATATATATGTGTGTGGTGTGGGTGTGTGTGTGTGTGTGTTTCATATATAATATATTATATATATATATTATATATAATATATATATTATATATAATATATATATAATAATATAATAGTAATATAGATATAGACTAATAGATATAGATATAGAATAGATATAATATATAATATATATATATATATATATATATATATATATATACATATATATATATATACATATATGTTTTATATATGTGTGTGTGTGTATACACTATATTTGTATATAACTATAAAAAGAAATCTCTTGACTAGATACGCTGAGTAGGCTACTCTTTCTCTCTCGCTCTCCAAAAGATCACGAAATGTGGAAAAGGTAGAATTGATGATAAATAACTTCAAACACAGATGAAAATATTGTGCTTAATTTTTTCTTTCTTTCTTTCTTTTTTTTTATCACGTTACCCAAACAAAGATTTTTTTTTTATTTACCAACAACATATGCAGTAAGGTTTTTAAGTGTAATATTTTTGCTTTAAAATATGGAAGAAAATCCGTTTCGATTTTCTCTGTTCTCATCCATAAATTTCAGATATATTTAACACTGCAATTAGCTCTAATTACAGTTAGCTAGGTCACTGTCATTGCATTAGGGAGAAAATGATATTTGATTCATTAACCTAAAA
>NC_051392.1:35604565-35609565 GCF_015228065.2 Penaeus monodon
CTCTCCGCCTATCCTTTCAACCTTTTTCAACAATCAAAACAAAATAACCGTAAAAGAGAGAGAGAGAGAGAGAGAGAGAGAGAGAGAGAGAGAGAGAGAGAGAGTAAAAAAAAAAGAAAAAAGAAATAATTAAAAAAAAAAAAAAAAAAAAAAAAAAAAAATATATATATATATAAATATATATATATATATATATATATATATATATATATAATATATATAAATATATATATATAACACATATATATATATAAACGCGCTAATATTATCGTTTATTCTCTCCTCATTCGTCATTGTTATATATATTATTATATTATATTATTATATTATTATTATTATTATTATTATTATTATTATTATTATCATCACTATTATTAATAATAATATTATTATTATTATTATTATTATCATTATTATCATTATTATCATGATCATTATATTTTCCTTCTTCTTTTTCTCTTATATCTTTTACCATTTTCGTATCGTATCTTTCTCTCTACTTTTTCTTCTTTTCTCTATTCTTAGCCGATTTTTTTTCTTTCTCTTCTTCTTCTTACTGTCTATTTTTTTTCCTCTCTTTCCTCGTCTTCCTCCCTTTATTATTTATTCCATATTTTTATTTTATTTTTTCAAAGTTTAGGATGTTTTCATTTTGTTTTTTTTCTTCATTTCCAATCTAAATATTTTTCTCTCTCTCTTTTGTTCATCTTTTTTTATTATTATTCACCATTTCCTCATTTACTTCAGAATTTTCTTTCCTTTTTTTCGAAAATATTTTCCCTCTTCAATTTTTTTCTATCCTTTTCTTAATTATTTGTCTGTTTTTATTTTCTCCCTCTTCTCATTCTTTTTTCCTTTATATTTCCCCATCTTAGCCTTTGATTTTACTTCATCCTCGTCTTTCGATTATCTAAAATATTCTAATCTATTCCAAAAAAAAAAATAATCACTATTTTTCTCCATTTTCATTGACATTTTTTTCGAACTTCCACTTCCCACTTTCTCTTCATCCTTGTCCCCGTTTTCTTTACTTGTCGTTACACAATCACCCTCTCAGCATTCCCTGTGATCTTCTAACAGTGCTTGAGACAGTGCTTGAGTGCCTGATTCGATGCCAACCTGTCTGCGCTTGAAGTGCTTGCTATATTGCTTGCTTTTCATCACCTGTGCTTGCTAACGATCTGTGAATAAGAGTTGAGTTCCGTTTTCTTTCGTTTCGTTGTCGTGGTTTATGACCTGTGGAAAGAGGAGGCGTTTGTTTGTGTTTGTTTGTTCGTGTTTGCTTGTTTGTGTTTGCTTGTCTGTGTGTGTGTTTGTTTGTGTGTGTGTTTGTCTGGGTGTCTGTTTGCGTGTGTGTGTGTTTGTTTGTTTGTTTGTGTATGTTTGTTGTTTGTGTGTGTGTGTGTGTGTGTGTGTGTGTGTGTGTGTGTGTGTGTGTGTGCGTGATTTAATTTGTGTGATGTGACATATATACGTATGTGTGTGTGTGTGTGTTGGCTTGTGTAGGTGAGTGTATGTTACCATTATCTTCTGTTTCCTCACATTTTCTCTGATATACATCATTCCCTTGTACAATCTACCTCTGACAGCCAATTACCCTGTTTATTGCAATTTATCACCTATTTCCTTATCATCTACCCCTTATTCTACTTTATCATAACACTTATCACTTCCTTGTAGAAAACGTACCCTCCTCTACCCTATTTCCTTATCAACCCTTGCACCCTATTGCCTTTTACCTATCAACGTTTTTCTCCCTATCTACCCCATTTACTCCCCACCTCTTCCTAGCCATGAACTGACCATGAGGGGAGAAAGAGGGGAAAAGAGAGAGAGGAAAAAAAAAGGTTTATACACAATGTCATTTCGTATGAATTGCATTTTATGTTTACGATACAGTGAGGTTTCGACCCGCGTGTGTTAGCTAATCTTATCACGTAACATTTTCTTTTGTTTTCTCTTTTTTTTCCTTCTTTTTTTCCCTTTTTTTTTTTTTCTTTGTATGAACCTCTTTCTCCGGGAAAGATTTTGGGCAACAACGTATATACTAGAGTTTATGACCTGTTTCCTTTCTCTCCCATTCTCTCTCTCTCTCTCTCCCACTCTCTCTCTCTCTCTCTCTCTCTCTTTCTTTCTCTCTCTCTCTTCTCTTCTCTTTTCTCTCTCTCTCTCTCTCTCTCTCTCTCTCTCTCTCTCTCTCTCTCTCTCTCTCTCTCTCTCTTCTCTCTTCTCTCTCCCCTCTCTCTCTTCTCTTCTCTCTCTCTCTCTCTTTTCTCTCTCTCTCCTTCTCTCCCTCTCTCTCTCTCTCTCTCTCCTCTCCTCCCCACTTCCCTCCCTCCCTCCCCCCCCTTTCCTTCCCTCCCCTCCCCCCTTTCCTTCTCTCCCTCCTCCTCCCTTCCTTCTCTCCTTCCTTTCTTTATGCCTTTTTTTCTAACCATAATAAAGAGGCGGTTGTGTGTGAGGCAAAGAAGGGGAGGACGAAGGGGAATGATGGAGGGAAGGAGGGAGGAAGGGAATGAAAAGGGAGTGAGAGAGAGAAGGAGAGGAATATTGGAAGGAAAGAGGGAATGAAAAGGGAATGAGAGAGAGAAGGAGAAAGGAAAGTAAGTAAGGGGAAAAAGTGAAAGAAGAAGGGAATAAGAGGGAATAAAAAGGAATAAGAGAGAGATGGAGAGGAATGATGCAAGGAAAAAGGGAATGAAAAGGGAATGATAGAGAGAAGAAGGAGGAGGATGGAGGGAAAAAAGAAGAAAAAAGATAGAGAGAAAGAGGAATAATGAGAGAAGAAGGGAGGAAAAGAAGAAAGAGGGAATAAGAGACAGGAGGAGAATGGTGGAAGGAAGCACGGAATAAAAAAGAGCATAAGAGAGAGAAGGAGAGAAATGATGGAGAGACGGGAAGAAAGATAGAATAAGATAAATAAGGAAGGTTTTGTGAGGAACGAAGAGGAGTGATGGAGAGAAGGAGAAAGAAAACAAAGGAAAAGGCGACTAAGAGAGAGAGGGAGAGGAATGATGGAGGGTAAGAAAGGGGAAATAAGAGAGAGAGGGAGAGGAGAGAAGGAGAGGAATGATGGAGAGAAGGAGATACGTGACAAAAAGAGGATGAAGGTGAGCGAAAGAGAGAAGGAGGAAGGGGAGATAAGAACAACAATAAGAGAGAAGGAGGAGAGTGATGATGGAGAGGAAGGAGAAAAAAAAGAAAGGGGAATAAGAGAAAGAGGGAAAGGAGAAAGGGGAAAATAACAAGAAAAGGGAAATAAAGAAAAGAAAAGAGTGAGGAAGAGAAGAAGGGAGGGAAAAAAGGAGTAATGAAAAGGAAAAAGAGAGAAGGAGAAGGTAGAGAGAAAGTGAGAGAGAGAGAGAGAGAGAGAGAGAGAGAGAGAGAGAGAGAGAGAGAGAGAGAGAGAGAGAGAGAGAGAGAGAGAGAGAGAGACAGACAGACAGACAGACAGACAGACAGACAGATAGATAGACAGACAAAGAGAAACAGACAGACAGACAAAGAAAAACAGAGACAGACAGATAGAGGAAAAGAATAAAGAGAAAGAGAATGTGACGAAAAGACGAAAAACAAAACAAAAACAAAAAAATGAATAAATAAATAAAAATAAAAAGGTGATAGAGGAAAGCGAATAGGCTTTGTATATTCCAGGGATCTATATTGTTACAACGCAAAGCTTGTGAGGAACGAGATACGGCCGCCTCTAAAATCAAAGCGAGGGAACGTAGTTGCGCTTGAAAGGAAGAGGAAAAGGGAGAGAGATGGGAAAAGAGAGAGAAAGAGAGAGAGGAAGAGAGAGAGAGGAAGAAAGAGAGATAGAGAGAGAGAGAGGAGGGGAGGGAGGGAAGAGAAAAAGAGAGGTAGGGAGAGGGAGAGGGAGGGAGAGAGAGAGAGAGAGAGAGAGAGAGAGAGAGAGAGAGAGAGAGAGAGACCAATAAATAAAATGAGATAAAGAGATACACCCCTAGACAGAAAGAGAAAAGGAGAGAAAAGTGGAGTTAAAAAGAGAGAGAAGAGGAGATAGGAAGAGAGAGAAAAAGAGAACAAGACACATAAAGGGAGAAAGAGAGAACGCGCGCATAAAACAGACTAGGGTTTGTGGTGATCTCATATATCGAGCGAAATACACTGAAAATGGTTGCCAGGCAATGTTGAATAACCATGCACACTCTCCGTGCACGAGATCTTGCAGAACTTTCATGAACAAGGTGTAGAAGGGGGGGGGGTAGAGGGGCGTGGAGGCTGGTCATGCATAGATGATAGTCAATAGAAGATACACATGCACACACAGACATATGCAGACACTCATGAATATCGAGACAGATGACCAGATATACAAACATAAGCAGTAGTTACATATATTTTTTTTAGATAATTGTAGATATCTTTATATAGAAATAGATGGGTAGATTGATAGATGTAGATAGATAGATTAAAAGATGATATTCATGAAAGTAAGTGAAATAAAGACAACTTGAGGAGTGAATAGATAGATATAACTGAGATTACATGTCTCTGCTGACACTGATTGCAATGTCACTCACTTTTGTTTGTACAGATACTGATTTCTCTCTCTCTCTCTCTCTCTCTCTCTCTCTCTCTCTCTCTCTCTCTCTCCTCTCTCTCTCTCCTCTCTCCTCTCTCTCCTCTCTCTCCTCTCTCTCTCTCTCTCTCTCTCTCTCTCTCTCTCTCTCTCTCTCTCTCTCTCTCTCTCTCTCCTCTCTCTCTCTCTCCCCTTCTTCTTCTTCTTCTTCTTCTTCATCTTTTTCTTCTTCTTCTTTGAAAATTAAATATTCATGTTTCGTTATTGACGGTCTGTATGTCAACACTAATAGTAAGAGATACATATCGTTATAGTAATGGCACATGAAACTCTTCCTAGATTATAATTGAAAACTATTCCATTACATATCTCTATATTTACTATATTGTTTACTACGGATATCATTATTTGCACTTTGCCTGCCGTTATTTGCAATGCAAAACTTTTGCAGAAC
>NC_051392.1:35639565-35642065 GCF_015228065.2 Penaeus monodon
TATATATCATTACTGTTATATATTAATAAACGTATATATATGATATCTAGTTACCATTATCATTCTCTTATAATTCTTATTCTCACTGCATTCATTTCTATCATCAATAAAATCAATGAAAACAACATAACAGCAATGAAAATAATAACATAGCAAAAAAACACCAACAGATATCATCATCATAATAATATCAGTAATGAAATTTATTTGATTATATATGATTCAAACAGGGATGATCAGCTTAAACAATGAGTGAATTTGGTTCAATAGCTTTAAGAGTATTACCTGTTGATAATATGCAAAACTGCATCATATTACTGTTAGCTCTCTAAACTTACAGTACAGTTTATTAAATGGGCTGATTTAGATGTAACTGGAGATTTATGCATATATAGGAAGGTATCTGTCACCGTCATTGCAATTATTGAAATAATTTCACTATTTTCCATTTTCAGATTATATCTGTACCTGTATATTTGATCGTCTGTTCTCAAAACTTTGGTTGTTATATTTTTTATCTGATTTATTATGAATTAGATGACAGTTGGCTATTTGATCATATATACCTCTCTGTTTATTTATATCTATCTATCTATCTATCTATCTATTATCTTTTATCTTCCTCTCCTACACTTTCACCAAGCACCAAAACTCTCGACCAATTTCGTTACCGTAATCAAGCAAAATAGCATCTTCCTTTGTGGAAAAAGTAATTATCTCTGTGAGTCGTAAAGTGGGTAGCGTTTTTCCCGTGGCCGAGAGCACTGAATTTCATGGCGCTGTGATTTCATATTCCATAGAATTAAAAGATATGAGTTGAGTTAATTATCATGTTAATTACGAGCAGTGTTATTAGGTGGTCTGTGTGAGCCTTAGCTTATTTATTCTGTTTTATTATATATGCACGCGCGTGCGCGTACGAACGCACACACAGACACGCACACACGCAAACACACACACACACACACACACACACACACACACACACACACACACACACACACACACACACACATACACATACTCTTACGCACGTACACACACACACATGCACTGACGCAGACACAGTCGGGCACTAAGCTTGGTTTCAGGAGGATGTATGTTAGCTGAAAGATGAGTCAGTCAGCTAGCTGTGTTCACTATTCGCAGTAGACAATAATTTACAACATTAAAAATATATGGAAGCGAGGATTAGTTCCCTGAAATGTGTTGTTGTAGAAAACGAGGAGTGAAATCATACTCTGCAAATGAAAGCTGATGATGCAGTGCAACAACCCGTCAGCCTATGAGCGTGTGGGAGACGAAACACAGTTTCTTATATATACAGGGCAGATCTCGTGACCTCATTTGAAGGAAATAATTCGCTCTATGCCTTCCCTCCCTCCCTGTCCATTTTGCCATTCTGTGAAATCTGCTAATAAATCCATTGTATCTTTGCCGTGTGTTTGTGTTATCTCTGGACCCTTATCACCTAGCAGTTTGTGCTGCGCCCTGGTGTGTAGCGGAGTAGAGACAGAAGTGCTAGCGGCGAGATAGCAGGAGAGTAGCGGTTATGACGATGGTGATGATGATGACGATTATCATAACAATAACAATGGTAATGATTATGATGGCATTAATAATAATATAGACAATGATAATAATAATGATAATAATAATAATAATAATAACTAATAATGATAATAAAGATGATGACGATGATAATGATAATAAGTGTAATAATAATGATGATGATAAGAATAATTATAATGATAACGATATTATAGCAGCTACTACTACTAATAATAATAATAATGATAATGACAATAGTGATGATGATAGAAAAATGATAATAAAAATAACAATAACTAATAATGATAATGATGATAATAATAATAACAACAACAACAGCTGATAATAATAATAATAATAATAATAATAATAATAATAATAATATAATAATGATAATAATAATCATTATTATTATTATTATTATTATTATTATTATTATTATTATCATTATAATATTGATAATAATGTTAACAATAATAACAGTAATGATGATATAACAATGTTAATGATAATAACAACAATGATGATAAGACTAATACTACTAATAATAATAATAACAATGATAATAACAATAAAGTTAACAATAATAATAGCAAAAATGATAAGTAAACGAGAGAGAGAGAGAGAGAGAGAGAGACCGAGAGAGAGAGAGAGACCGAGGCACAGACAGACAGAGACAGAAACACGAAAAAAAATAATTAAAAAAATAAGAAATACAATCTGTAAAAGCATGCGTAGGATTAGCGACCCTTCCCATATGCAGCAAATCCTTTATAAATCCACGTGAATGTCTTTCGTGAGTTTAAAGGGATTATAATATATACGA
The DNA here is from genome assembly GCF_015228065.2 of Penaeus monodon. NCBI lineage: Eukaryota > Metazoa > Arthropoda > Malacostraca > Decapoda > Penaeidae > Penaeus > Penaeus monodon. Next base: position 35,641,943 of record NC_051392.1, read on the forward strand.
AGAATTGTAAATTATATGATATTTTTGTATTTGTAAAGTCTATGATCTTTTATATTTTCAGGAATGATTTTTATTGTTTTTTTAATTATCGGAGTTTTTTTCACTGTAATTTTCATTGAAATA
>NC_051392.1:35667065-35669565 GCF_015228065.2 Penaeus monodon
CAGACAGAGACAGAGACAGAGAGAATGAGAGAGACAGAGAGAGAGAGAGAGACAGAGAGAATGAGAGAGAGAGAGAGAGAGAGATAGATAGATAGATAGAGAGAGAAACACACATACACACACACACACACACACACACACACACACACACACACACACACACACACACACACACACACACACACACACACACACACACACACACACACACACATACACACACACACACAAAGGTCCTAGCGAGCGAGAGATTTGCCACATAAAGAGGAGAGAGAAAACTCACACAAATGAAAGCGTCTCCTGAAGCTGAAAATAACCTGAAGAAGGCAAGGCACGTTTCAGGAAAAGAAACTGGACACCGTGAATACGAGAAACTAAATTAGGAAATAAAAAAATAAAGAAAAATAAATAAAAAAGGGGCAAAATAGGGATTTAACACGATTTATTTTGAGGTGGCGTGGGAGAGGATGGTTAAAAATATGAGCATTATGTAAATTTGATGCCAGATTTATGAATGATATTTCTGTAAATCGGATAAAGGATTTAGATTTTTTAAAAATCCGAAAAGTTATATAAAATAAACAATATATATGTATGAATATAATGTATCTGCCCATCACAGTCCAGGTTCTGTGATTCACCGCACTTTTATATATAAAATAATCCCACACAAAATAGAACGATGAAACATTGAACACAAAGCATATCTAATGTGTTATTCAGAAAAAAAAAAAACACGCACTTCACGCGTATGCTGTCCCGCTGAAGAAAAAAAATACCGACTTGAGAACTCACCGGTGACAGAGTTGCCAACTAGGTAATTTACAGAAAAAGATGGATGTGTTTAAGGGCCAAACTTTTCGGAAAGTTGAATTAAGGCCGTTATGTTTTGTTTTCTTTTTTCATTTTTGCTATCAATCGCACAAATACAGACATATGTAAGTACGTATATACATACACGCATATATACAGATACATACATACATTCATACATTCATATATACATACATACATACATATATACATACATGCATACATACATACATACATGTACATAATGTAATATACATACATACATACCATACATACATACATACAACTTCAGCCATCCATACATACAGACATACATACTCACATATATACATGTGTTTATGCGCACATACATACGTACATACATAACCACGTACAAACATACATACAAACAAACTGATAGCCAGAGAGACAGATACATGATACATATCACTTTTTTCTTGATCCATGATTTTCTTTCTATCTTTTCATATTTCTACTTTTATCACTTCAATTTCTCTTTTCGCTTCCCTTACCTTCCTCCCCTATTTCTCTCTATCTCTCCTTCCTTTTTTACTTTCTTATTTTCCCCTTTTCTTTCTCTTTTTCTTTTATTTCTCTATCTATCTTTCCATGATCTATGTTGTTGTTGTTTTTTCATATATCTTTCACATAATTGTTAACTCTAAAGCCATGAAGTGCAGTTTTTTTTATTTCTTGTTATCAAAGAGGTTTTTTATTATTTAGAAATTGCATGTAGTATATATGATGTAACTTGTGGGGGGGGAGGGAGGGGGGTGTTGTGTGTGGGGTGGGGGTGTATGTGTGTGTATTTAATAGTGTTTATTGGCTTTTCGCTCAATTTATCTATCTAACGTCTATCTATCTGTGTGTCTATGTGTAAATCTAAATCTACACATACACACTTACACGAGTTATACACACACACACTTACACGAGTACACACACACACACACACACACACTTACACACTTACACGAGTACACGCACACACACACACACTCACTCACACACACCCCACACACACATACACCCCCCCCCCTCGCACACACAACACACACACACACACACACACACACACACACACACACACACACCAGAACTTCCACACTAAGCAATTAACACGCACCGTCTTGCCAAACAACAATGAAATTTCAACATTCCTGCCTTCGTTTTTTTTACGCCGGTTAATGTAACGTCTACAGGAGAAGAGGAGAAAAAATATATATTCTGCATCAGATTTAATTAATAAACAAGAAACCTACCACATAAATGAACCCACGATGGATGTTGCTTGCGTTTCGGTGAATTATTTAAAAAGAAAAAGGCTATAAGCTTATTACCAAACTACGGGATCTTCGTTGAATTAGGGCGCTAGGGAGATGGAGCTCGAGTGACGTGAAGAATGAAGAATGAAGAATGAAGATCGAGTGACGTGAAGAATGAAGAATGAAGATCGGGAGTCGTGAAAAATGAACCATGAAGATCGAGAGTCGTGAAGAAGAGAATGAAGAATGAAGATCGAAAGTCGTGTAGAATGAACTATGAAGATCGACAGTCGTGTAGAGTAAAGTTAAAGTTTGAGGGTAAAGTATGAGGTGGAAGTATCAAGTTATTTTCAACAAGGAAGGAATGTAGAAGAGGAAGGAGGATGGAGAAGGAGGAGGAACGGGAGAAGAAGAAAAAACAG
>NC_051392.1:35682065-35684565 GCF_015228065.2 Penaeus monodon
GCATCCGCTCACGGCGCTCGGCAGACAGGAGCTGTGCTACGTGAATTTTGATGGGAAATCGTCCGACATCCACCTTGCAGACCCAATTTAGCCCTATCAGACTTCTTTTTGTTTCCAAATGAAAAAATAAATAAATAAATAAATAATAAAGGTACCAATATGCCATCCGTTGAAGATGTAAAATTGTTCTGACATGGTTCAGATCACATGACCCTCAGTTTTAGAAAGCTGGTATCAACGTTTGCAGAAGTGTACCGAGGTTAATGAAGCATATGTTGAAATATAAACATCATAAATCAAACCTATTTTTTATACTGTCCTTTTTCCACGAACTTTTTGAAATTCCTTCGTAGAATTGGAGTAAGGAGAATAGAAGAAAAGAAGAATGATAAATAGAGAAAGGAGGTAAGAATGGAAGGGAAAGGGAGAGGGAGTAAGAGAGAAAAGAGAAGGAGAAAGGGGAATAGAGAGAGAGGGTGCGAGAAGAAGGAAGGGAGGACAAAAATTAAAAAGGGAAATGAGAAATAGAGAGAAGGAGATAGAGATAACAGAAGAAAGGAGGAGTGAAAAATAGAGTGGAGAGGGAAGAAGAGAGAATAGTAGAAAAAGAGAAGTGGAGGAGAAGAGAGGAAGAAGGTAGAGAATAAGAAAGAGAATAAGAAAAAAAGCGAGAGAGGGAGAGAGCAAAACTAAAACAGACATACGAAAAAAACTGGAAAAATCCAACGATCTTCACTGAACTTCATGAAAAGTTTCAGACTTAAACACACCCATCCGTCACAGAAAATTTCCAAGTTGGCAACTCAGTCACGGGTGTATTTTCAACTCCCCCAAAAAGTTAGGTTTCTTAACTAACCCTGAGCATCATACCCAGAGCAGCATACCCAATGCATCATACCCAGAGCAGCATACCCAATGCATCATACCCAGAGCAGCATACCCAATGCATCATACCCAGAGCAGCATACCCAATGCATCATACCCAGAGCAGCATACCCAATGCATCATACCCAAAGCAGCATACCCTTTTCAGAATACTCAGAGCAACATACTCTTTTCAGCATATCCTTTTCAGCATACCCAATGTAGCATACTATTTCCAGCATATCCAAAGCAACATACCCAGAGCAGTATACCCTCTTCAGCATACCCAAATCAACATATATACACAGGGAGTGTGGCTACGGGGAATAAGTACACTCTTAATTATTTACATAAATATACATGAAGACATGATAAACCAAGGCATTTAAGGAGCTGGCGTGTTATATGTTAAATTATGAATTGAATTGAAATTGAAAATGTATGATAATGTTTCCTGTTTTTTTGTTTTGTTTTTTTGTATTAAGTTCTTCCAATATTTCTCTTATTTTTCCATCTTCTTACTAGAGTTTTAATAGTCTTTATCGCCCCCCCCACCCCAACCCCCCACCCCAAAAAAAACATAATACAGGCATTATCCAAAGTCTCTCTTTCCTCCATGAAAGAAAATATTTTATCATTATATCTATTTGACCCATTTCTTTATTCACTTACTTATATTAATTATTCCTCTTTATTACTAATTCACATCCGATCTTTCTCTATTGTAAAGACGTCTCTCTTATTTATATCATAGTTTCCCTTGCACTATCCTCCGTTTTCTTCCGACCAGCCTGCCTTTCTCCAGTTATTCTCAGTATTTATTTTTATTCTGCATTTCTTAAGTTATTCTTTCTCAAGTTATTCTTCCTCAAGTTATTCTTTCTCAATTTATTCTGCATTTCTCAAGTTATTCTTCCTCAAGTTATTCTTTCTCAAGTTATTCTTCCTCAAGTTATTCTTCCTCAAGTTATTCTTCCTCGAGTTATTCTTTCTCAAGTTATTCTTTCTCGAGTTATTCTTTCTCAAGTTATTCTTCCTTAAGTTATTCTTTCTCGAGTTATTCTTTCTCAAGTTATTCTTTCTCAAGTTATTCTTTCTCAAGTTATTCTTTCTCAAGTTATTCTTCCTCAAGTTATTCTTTCTCAAGTTATTCTTTCTCGAGTTATTCTTTCTCAAGTTATTCTTTCTCAAGTTATTCTTTCTCGAGTTATTCTTTCTCAAGTTATTCTTTCTCAAGTTATTCTTTCTCAAGTTATTCTTTCTCAAGTTATTCTTCCTCAAGTTATTCTTCCTCAAGTTATTCTTCCTCAAGTTATTCTTTCTCAAGTAAGAATCTTTCACAAAGACAAGATTGTCTTTCACTTAAAGAACATGTATCTTACGGTCGCAAAATAATATGAAATGATGATAATAACAATAAGATTGAAGGATATAAGATGAAGTTTTAAATTTTGCGACATGGAATAGGGAATAGAATTTCGTATTTTTATATATTGTTTTCTTATATATATATATATATATATATATATATATATATATATATATATATATATATATATATATATATATATATATATATATATATATATATATATATATATATATATATAAATGTGTGTGAGTGTGTGTAATGTAA
>NC_051392.1:35697776-35704114 GCF_015228065.2 Penaeus monodon
ATATATTAGATATTGGCAAAAAATAATAGCTGATTTTTTGATAGAATATTACTTCAAAGTGGTTACTTTGCAATGATATTGGTGCATATACTATTGCAAATGCATATCCAGTAATCACCGATATATAGGTCTTGGCCAGTGATAAGACATAGAATGAATCTGGCCCGGTGGGACAGTGGGGTATTCCAGGCCAGGTAATTTCCAGAAAGGTGATACGTATGGTTATATCTATAGTATATTCGTGTCTAATGGAGTTTACAAAGTTGATAGTCACTGTGAAGCCTATGTGATGAGAGTGTTCAGTGAAAGTCCCGGTTCTAAGGGGGTAGAAACGCTTTATAATTGTATCATTTTAGCTTCCTATTTGCGCTTGGTACAAACAGCTTTAGGATACGGGGTTACTGGAGCGATTACCTGTGGCATATACCCAAAGGAAATCCGTTGGGAGGCAAAGGGCATCTGAGGTTAAGACCGTGTTTGTGAGGGACTAAACACCATGTTAAAAGACTAAAACGAAGGGACGAGATGATTACTTTTGTAATTTTTCGTTAGCTTAGAGGACGCGTTGTTACCTTCAGTCAAACACAGGGGAAGGGTGACAATTTTTTTTCTTTCTTTCTTTTTCCTTTTCTTTTCTTTCTTTCTTTTCTTTCTTTTTTTACTAGAGAAGAAACCCGGATCGTGCACCGAAAGAGGATAACAAAAAAAACATGTTTACCGGTGGGCAACTCCTACCAGCTTACAAGCGGTTTTTACTCAGTGGGGGACACATTATTAGATTTTTCTCTCGAATTGCTTATTGGTACTCGTCTGAACACGCTTAGATGTACTTCTCTCTCTCTCTCTCTCATCTCTCTTTCTCCTCCTTCTCTCTCTCCTTCTCTATTCTATCTATATATCTATCTATCTAATCTAATCTATATATCTATCTATCTATCTATCTGTCTGTCTGTCTGTCTTCTATCTATCTTTTATCTTATCTCTATCTCTCTCTCTGTCTTTCTCTATCTCTTCTATCTCTCTCGCTCTCGCTCTCGCTCTCTCCGCTCTCTCTCCTCTCTTTTTCTTCCTCTCTCCTCTTCTCCTTCTGCCTCTCTCTCTCTCTCTCTCTATCTATCTATATCTATCTATCTATCTATCTATCTATTATCTATCTATCTATTTTATTATCTATCTATATTCTATTCTATCTAATCCTTGTCTATCTATCTATCTATCCTATCTCTATTTCTCTCTCTGTCTTTTCTCTATCTCTTCTCTTCTCGCCTCTCGCTCTCTCGCTCCTCGCCTCTCGCTCCTCCGCTCTCCGGCTCTCTCGCTCTCGCTCTTCTCGTCTCTCTGCTTCTCCTCCTTCTCTCCTTTCTCTGCCTCTCTCCTCTCTCTTCTCTCTCTCTCTCTCCCCTCTCTTATATATAATATAATAATATTATATATTATATATTATAAATATATATATATATATGTATATATATCCATCTATCTATCTATCTATCTATCTATCTATCTATCTCTATCTTCTCCTCTCTTGCTCTCGCTCTCTCGCCTTTTTTTTCCTTCTCTCTCTCTCTCTCTTCTTTTCTTTTTCTCTCTCCTCTCTCTCTCTCTCTTCCCTTCTCTCTCTCCTCTATAATATATTATAATTAATATATATATAATATAATATTATATAATATATATATATTATGTATATATATTTCCCATCTATTCTATCTATCTATCTATCTCTATCTCTCTCTCTTTGCTCTCGCTCTCTCCGCCTCTTTTTTCCTTCCTCTCCTCTCTCTCCTCTCTCTCTTCCTCTCCTCTCTCTCCTCTCTCTCTCTCTCTCTCTTCCTCTCTCTCCTCCCTCTCTTCTTCTCTCCCTCTTCTTCTCCTCTCCTCTTTTCGATTCCCCTTCCGATCTCCTCCCCCCAACCCCACCCATCTACCTATCTATCTACTCCCAGTCCCTTTTTAATAGACATCTAAGGGCCCTCATGACTCTCGTCTGAAGGGTCAATCGTATCAACAACCAATTCCTTTTTTTCCTCCTTTTTTTTTTCTTCTTTTTTTTACTTTCTGTAATTAGTCTTAGCACTCTGATAAAGCATCAGACTTAATGAAGGTTTTCCAATTAAAAGGGCGAGATAGAGCAGAGAAACCTGTCCCATATATTGGCGCGGTAAATTGGCTCAGGTGAAATGGGGGTCGGTAGTTGTGTCAGGTGGAAATGAGGGGTCGCTTGTTGGGAGGAGGTGAAAATAGGGGTCGTTAATTGGTTACAGGTGAAAAGGGGGGGTTGCTAATCGGCCCAGGTGAAATGGGGGTTGCTAATTGGTTACAGGTGAAATGGGGGTTGCTAATTGGCACAGGTGAAATGGGGGTTGCTAATTGGTTACAAGGTGAAAAATGGGGGTTGCTAAATCGGACCAGGTGAAAATGGGGGTTTGTTTAATCGGGCCCAGGTTGAAAATGGGGGTTGCTAATTTGGTTACAGGTGAAAATAGGGTTGCTAATTGGCACAGGTGAAAATGGGGGTTGCTAATTGGTTACAGGTGAAATAGGGGTTGCTAATTGGGCACAAGTGAAAAGGGGATCACTAAATGGCACAGGTGAAATAGGGGTCGCTAATTGGCTCACGTGAAATGGGAGATACCGAACGAAAAGGAAGCGTGAGAGGAAGAATAGCCTAATGAAAAAGTAATAAAGTTCATAAAATGATAAAGAGTAATTTATAATAATAATAATAATAATTAATGATAATAATAATAATAATAACAATAATAATAATTTTGTTCTGTTCCATCTGTTACAATGGATACTCTTGCTGCAACATGCTCTCTGTTTTATTTTGCTTCTAAATGACCCCCTGTGTGCAAGGAATGACCAGGGTTACCATACACTGGCGGCGTGGGAATCGAACGCAGATTGCAAGATTGCAAGATTGCTAGACGAGATCGCTACCGCTGCACCACATAATAAATTGGATAATAAGAATAATAAAGAGTTCTTTTTCTCTTTGTAAATTTTCTTAGATGCATTTTTTGAGAAAAGGGGAAATGTTATAAAAGACGTCATGATAGTGATAATAATAATGATAATAATGATACAATTCTTAGTAATGACGATAAAAATAATAAATATTAATAATGTAAAATAATGATAAGAAAAGGGGAAGATGATAATGGTAATGATAATAGAAATGACAAAGAAAATGATAGCAACAATAATGACATCTACTTCTTTCTAAAATCCGTGTTTGATGTTCATGCGAGTCATGAAGAATATCAAAGTGACACGAGCGGAAAAAATTAATTAAGGAGAGGAAGTTAAAGTGCCTCTGCGTTTCGTGCGTGCGTGTGTGTGTCTGATGTTACGTGAACTGTATTAATAATGATGATAATAATGAGGATGATGATGATAATGATGATAATGATAATGACAATGATAATAATGATAATAATGGTAATAATAATAATGATGATAGTAATTATGATAATGATGATAATGATAATAATAATAATAATAGTAATAATAATAATAATTATTATTATTATTATTGTTATTATTATTATTATTATTTATTATTATTATTATCAATATTATTATTTATTATTATTATTATATTATTATTATTATTATTATTATTATTATTATTATACAAAAATAATTAAAAAAAAAAATATAATATATATGATATTGATAATAATTGATAATAATGATAATAATAATAGTAATAATAAAACAATAGCAAAAATAATCAATAAAAAAAACTATAATAATAATGATAATAAATAATGACAATAAAATGTTTATTAAAATAATATTAATAACACCAACAAAAACAATAATAAAAAATGATAATAATAATAATAATAATAATTAATAATAATAATAATAATAATAATAATAATATAACAATAATAAATAATAATAATAATAATAATAATAATAATATAATATAATAATAATAATGAGAAATAATAATAATAATAGTGATAGTTAATAGAAAATGAAAACAATAACAACAGTAAAGGTAATAATAATGATTATAATGATAAAGATAACAATAGTAATAATGATGATAACAAGTGATAACGCAAAATGATAAAATTTATGGTCATATAAAAACAATAGCATTGATGATAGTAAAAGGTATTTATTATAATGACTAATGATAACGACAATAATAATAATAATGATAACTGTGATAATGAAAATATAGGGGTTTATGATAATATAAAACAGTAAAGAGTGTTAATGATAATGATGATGATAACAGTGACAATAATGAGGTGGACGATAATGATAAAGATAATGATGATAACAATGAAAATGGCATTAATTTAGTAATATTGACCAACGTAATTAAATAAAAAGAATTTGAAAGACTTAGAAACTAATGATGTATAACGTAATGATTAATGATAATGTTTACATAGCAAAACACATACATACGCATGCTGAAAAGAGATCAGATACACACACAGGCACAAAACACGCACCGCACATTCACACAGACACACGGACGCACGCCACGCACACAATTCACGCACACACAAAACACATACAAACACACCAAACACATATATATACACGCACACCACACACAACACACACACACACACCACACAACACCACACCGCACGCACGCACCACACGTACACACACGTACACAAAATTCCGATACAGTCATGGCTCGTAGCTTAACTCCCAATAGTGAAGATTTTAAAACATTTTCTTCAAGACTATAAGGAGAAGGGGGGGGAGGGGAAGAGCAGTGGGAGAGGTGAATGGGGTATAGAGGGGGGGGGGGGAGGGAATAGTAGAAAGGGGTGCAGAGGGTTTGGGGGTGGGGGCGACAAGGGAGGGAGGGAGGGGAGGGAGGGGAGGGAGGGGAGGGAGGGAGGAAGGGAGGGGAGGGAGGGAAAGGAAGGAAGGAAGGAAGGAAAGGAAGGAAGGAAGAAAGGAAGGGAGGGAGGGAGGGAGGGAGGAAGCAAGGAAGGAAAAAGTGAGGGGAGGGGAGGAAGGGAGGGAAAGGAAGGGAAAGGGGGGGGGAGGGAGAGGGAAAAGGGGGAAGGGGAGGGGGGGGGGGAGGAAAGGGAGGGGAGGGAGATAGGGAGAGGGAAGGGGGGGATTAAAAAAGGAACTCGGGGGCAGGGAGGGGTAAAGGGGGGCGGGGGGGGGGGCTACCAAGTCCCCAGGGGTAACGGCGGGGAAAATTTCTTGGCACTTTAAGGGGAAATCTTTTTTGAGAAATTTTCCGTTTTTTAGGCCCCCAAAAAAAACTCGATGGATTTTTCTTTTAAGCTTTTATAACTTTTCCCAAAAAAGTAAAAAAAACAACGGTTTGCTTTCTGAAGTCTTCTTTCCCTCTCACTCACTGCACACACACAAACAATACGATTTTGGCGTTGCGTGTGGTGTGTGTTGTGGTGGGGGGTTTTTGTGGTGTGTTTTTTTTTGTGTGTGGTGTGTCGTGTGTTGTGGGGTTTGTGTGGTGTTGGTGTGTTGGTTTGTGTGGGGTTTGGTTTTTATTTTACATAAATTTGTTTTTGTGTTTGTTTTTCTACGCCCCCGCCCCGGGGGGGCCCCCACCCCCCCCCCCAAACACCCCCAACCCCATATGTGTGGGGTTTTGGGCCCAAATAATACAAAATGGGGGTGTGTTGTGTTTTGCCCCCACGTAGTCATTTTGTGTGTGGTGTGCACACGCACGTATGGTGTGTGTTGTGCACGCGCGCCCGAATGTGTTGTTGTGTGTGCCCTTTATACGAGAACTTTTTACTTGCAACACAAGGGTCCATTTTCGTTTCCTTTATAGACATTATTCGGAAGAAAAACTATTGCTTTCAAAAACTATTTTTTCCTTCCTTTTTTTTCTTTTTTGGGATTTTCGTCGATTTTTATTTTCTTTTCTTTTCTTTTTCCTTTTCTATCACAATGTCTTTTTTTTTCCCTTCTTTCTCTCCTTTCCCTTTCCCTTTCTTTTCTTGACGAAAAAATTCCTTTTTAATTTCTAGGGAAATTGTACTTTGTTTTACCAAAAAAAAAAAAAAATTTTATTTAAAGGTTTTCTTTGAATTTCCAAACAAATTTCCCTGATAAAAATTATTTAAGGTTATTTTAAAAATTATTTTAAATTTAATTTTTTAAGTTATTTCTATCCTTATAAATTGATCTTCGGTGAGAAATAACCCCCCAAAAAATTTTCAAACAAAAAGGGAATTTAAATAATGCAATCAATAAAAAAATTAATTTAACCAAATAAAGTCAAAAAAAACAAAAAATATAAAAATTTATCCAAAAAATGAAAATTTTAAAAAAAATTACAACAAATAAACAAAAAAACAAAAAAT